>NW_016162575.1:0-42087 GCF_001687245.7 Rhagoletis zephyria
ACATAGCCCCCATACCTTAAGGTAAGACGTATTCTACGTAAAAAAAAATACCTAGGAAGTTATGTATACTTTTTGGTCGAGTAAAACAAGAATCGAAATATGAAATTTGCCAAACAACCCCAAAATCTTGATTTACCGTTAAAAACTGGTTTTTCGTACTTATAAGTCTGTAACTTAGTTGATTATGAACCGAGTTTCAGTTTATTGCCGAGATTAAAAAGAAGCAACTTGGGCCTTTTGAACGATAGATATGCGAACAACAAACCCTTGAGAGATCTATTTACCCAGCAAACACATTTTTTTCACTTTTTTCGCCTTGTTTCAATTTTGATGAGGTTTTTACGCATTATTTTATTAGAAAACCTATCAGTTCTAAATTGATTGTAAAACTAAATTTAATAACAAAAAAACGAGTGTTTATTTTCAAAAATCGGACGAAATTTTACTGAGTTATTAAACTTTTCATGAAAAGAAAATTTTTGCAAGAATAATACTTTTGACTATACTACTTAAAAATGTTTTCTTGATCGTCTTTATGGAATTTTGGAGAATGGGCGTGATACCGCCCACTCATCACTATATAAGTTTATCTCATTAAGTTTAACCGAACATACTAGCGAAGCTGAGTGAAATAGGGATAAAAGCACCGTGTAGCGGTACTTTTCGGAAAGCTCAAAAAACTATATTTAATACTTGCGCCGGGTATTGAATATTCAGCTGCGTCCGAACTTTGACTTTTTTACTTGTTTTTATTTGATGTCTAAACATATGCGTACGGCAAAGAATAAAAGTACGTTTACATATAAATGCACATAATGTCAAACGAAGCTAGTTAGCTGTCAAATTGGTTGTGCTTGTTATTCTCACAAGTCGAGGAAAAGTTAAGCTTCTTCTCTGCGCGACCATAGCCCCTTTTACTGCTATACATATTATGGTATTTAAATATGTATATTTTAACTTAATATTTTATTAAAAATACTTTTACAAACCTCTTTTCCTTGCTAGCGTAAATTTTTGTTTACTTTTACATTTGACATTCCTCCCCTTCTTCGCAAATAACGGGTGATTTTTTTGAGGTTAGGATTTTCATGCATTAGTATTTGACAGATCACGTGGGATTTCAGACATGGTGTCAAAGAGAAAGATGCTCAGTATGCTTTGACATTTCATCATGAATAGACTTACTAACGAGCAACGCTTGCAAATCATTGAATTTTATTACCAAAATCAGTGTTCGGTTCGAAATGTGTTTCGCAAACCCAATTGCTGCGAACGGCGACGAATCGACATTTCACGGTCTTCAGCAACACTCTCAGAAACAGACGCAATATTCTCTTCTGTACGCACTGTACGCATTCGTGTGGTTGGTTTAATGTCCAATAAAGTAAACTGAGTGCGAAACTTGGTCACAATCGCATTAATTGTTTGCTCACTTGGTCGATTATGTAGACCATAAATCGGACGTAAAGCGAACCGAACACTGATTTTGGTAATAAAATTCAATGATTTGCAAGCGTTGCTCGTTAGTAAGTCTATTCATGATGAAATGTCAAAGCATACTGAGCATCTTTCTCTTTGACACCATGTCTGAAATCCCACGTGATCTGTCAAATACTAATGCATGAAAATCCTAACCTCAAAAAAATCACCCGTTATAATCGATTAAACTAGGTTGGACACCAAAAAGTTATCGATTTAATCTGAGGTTATTTTATAATTATAATTTTGTATGGCTAATCACTTTTTCTAATTACAGATAAGGGAGTTAAGCTGAAAAATGAGGATAATCTTTTTATATGTAAACCTCTTATTAGGCGATTCAGTTACATACGTACACATCTAGGTTAGGTTAGAAACTAAACATTAATTTCACTAAATTTTATTCATTTTGCTGATTTATTTATTTTTTATTCATTTTGATTTTTAATTCTTTTAATACATGAAATTATCAGTATGACTGATAAAATATGATACTTGTATATAGTACTTGTGAATCAAGGGCGTTAAAATATCTTGAAATCACATCAATTACTGTTTCTGAGCTTGTAGTTTGAGCATTTCTCTATGTATATATTCCCAAATTTAGTTTTTCTTTTAGGAATATGATCTGGGGTTCTGCTTTATCTGTCGCTAGTTTTACGTTAAAGTCATGAATACATATAACATACCATCTTTTGTTTGCAAAATGGGAAGCTAAATTCATTTGTTTGGCATTTCTTCTTACTCTCGTTTCTCTTTGTGCAATCTTGTAATAGCCCTGCTACAGTACTCAATGAACTTACACGTTTTTACAGGAACTTGCCTAAAGTTACAGGAAAAATGATCCCGTACTCCAAAATCATGTAATTGAGAGCGATTTTTGGAGAGTTGTGTAGAGAATGAAGGTGCAAGTGTTTTCCCCGTTGCTTTTTTTGTTCTGTTTGACATTTTCACAGGATTTTACACGAAAGTATTAGGTCAGAGCTATTATATCATCCATACGTATGTGTATATATGTACATATATTCATGTATGTTCATCAGTTGTCAACGGTCCCAGTTAAAATGACTTCAATATTTTTTTTTTAATTTTCGCTCTGCTTTTTTATCAATAGACTACTAACCCTATGCCTAAAACCATGCTACGAATATCAAAACCACCTGCAACAACTGAGTTCATACATATGTGTGCACACACAAACTTAAGTATGTACACTTATATGTACAATACCCCATGCATGCGCAAAGTTTGCATAATCGGAAGCAATACTTTTTTGAGCGCATTTTCTCTTACCCTGCATATGCCTAAATGTATGCAACCATTAGCAATAGCTAGTAGACACAGGGTGCCTCCAATGAAATTAAAAACTTTCTGCTGCAATACACATGTTAAGCCCTTCGCAATTTTCTGCTGGGCTATGCGTTACAGCTTCGCAAACTTTACCCCTACCGGAACTAAAGATGTATACACATCAAAAGGAATTTGACTAAGCGTCAATTTTCAATATAAGTATCGGAGACACTTGCTAGTAACTAGGTCAATAAAAAAAGGGCTGATTTTGAGGTGCTAAGCTTTTTATTTAATTGTTCGTAGCTCACTAGTATGTGCAACTACACAGCTAATAAGACTAATATTTTTCTCTAATATTGATAGCTTTTTTAGTTCTTTCTCCTTTTTCCTTGATCCAATATTTTCTCCATATCTTTTTACTTCATGCTCTGTATGACGGTAAAGAACGAATATCCCATTTTGCAAGTAGCAAAAAATGAATCCAAGTTGATGCGCACCATGCCTCCAGCATACAAGCTCACCTCTCTTAGCGTAAGCTCAGTAAAATTAACCACATTACGTCGAAATGGGCGTGGCTGAGTTGGCCAGTTGCTGCTGAATATTGCATAGGACAAATCGTGAAATTCGCACTCCAGCATGCTGCCATAGTAGCAGCACGGAAAGAGTTCAATCATAATGGCTGTTATGTGAAGAGTATAATAGACGTAGGCAAAGTAGTTATCGGCGAAGAAGAGCAAATAAACGAGGCCAACACAAAGATTAATGCCAACACCAAGAAATTGTACCAAATAGCTGGCTGAGACAATGCGCTCCACTTTTTTGGAGGTGCTGTGACAGAAATAGAAATTTTATTCGGTAAATGATTGCTCAATACTTTCACGTGACATTAATTTTTTTTGGGGGGGGGGGGCTCTAGTGGCCCCTTACCTCATCAGCAACTTATGGTCCTCGATGCAAATGGATAATTGCTTGTAGTTTTGTTCGCTGTTCTCCTCGCTGCTGTGACCGACACGCGATACCCGATTCGCCAGCAGGTGCACATGTCCAGAGATCAAACAAAGTACCACCGGGCCATATGCATCGTTGGCTATATTTTGTACGATTTGCAACGAAACACAAACAAATTGAAACAGTATGGCCATAATGTAATTAAAAGTCGATGTTTGCCAATTTAGCGGCACAAAGGCGGGATAGAGTAGTTCACCAGTGACCAAGGCTGTGAGCAATGCCGTTATGCTGACCGCAAAGTAGCAGCGTGTAAAGAAGTTTATCATAAAGTTACAAGGCTGCTCCATAAAACGCTTGTAATATTCATAATCGGTGGCGATGAGAACGCGATCATCCAACTGCGAAAATATGTCGTTCACCTCAATCATTTCACTTAGATGCAATCGCAGCAACAAATGCTTGAAGGTGCACGAGACGCATGCAATACCGATTACCAGGTTGGTGAAGAATTGCTCCTGATTGGTGCTAAAAATTATGCCCAACACCAGATGCATCGGAAAGGCAAAAGTGACGAAAAAGTTCATAAGAAAATCGTAGATAATACGCAAATATTTGTTGAAAGGCCACAAGATGATGCCCAACACACGCCATGTAGTAAAAAGTCGCTGGAAAATTGCCATTGTATCAATTTTACGGGGTATCATTTTGATGCAATATGTGGCCAACGCGAACGCAAGTAACTTAGTAAGCAAGTGTTGCATCCATTAGTGGTTTATATGTTACAGGAAAGGCCATTAAAGCGTTATTAGTACCATAAGAAAAAATCGCTCATTTGCTGGCGTAGGCTCTGAATAATTAACAAGGGAGCATGCCGAGAAATTTGTTAATATTTGCAACCTACACTGTAGGGAAAAAATAATAAAATCAATCAGAAACGTAACTGATCTTACTATAAATGTCAATGAAAGTACTGGTAAATATTCTATTAAATCACTCACATATTGATCGCGTTCGTTCTGAAAAAGCATCCGTGAAGTGAATAATCAAGATAAAAAGAAAAAAAAAGTATTTAATTTGCAGGTCGCCTGCAGTGGAATTCGAACCCGTACCCTCTCTGGATATCAACAAATTGTGGCATGTATCTTTGCGCACTCAGCTACAGCCAGCGACACCACAGCACGCGATTTTTATCGATCCAATAAATAACTTTTTAAATCTCAATTTGAGATGCATTTGAGAATCAGTCCTTTTCTCAAATCTCAAACGTTAGTTCTTAAATGCATCTCAAATAACCATTGAATTTTCCTCTATTTTAAAACTGAGAAATGTTGAATTCTCAACTTTTTTCTCAAGCGCGAGTGGAGCTGAACGAAATGGCATTCAGCTACTCTCAATGAAATTTTTATTTATGCAGTTTAACAGTTGATTGAACAGCTTATTTATTCAGTTAGTTTAACAAAGAAACCTGCGGTTGATGTAAAAAATTGATTGCATAGTTTTTCTTGAAATTGGACAAACTGCGGAAAACAGCGACCGACTGGTCGAAGAGCCATTTTGCGACCCATGCAGCAGACTACCGCTGGACTTCGACATCTGTGCCATGTTGACACCGATGGAACGGAACGGAATGCTAAACAATTTTTTTCAAATATTTCTCAAACCGTTCTTAAATTGATAACCAATATTTGAGAAAATGTTGAAAATCGAATGGAGAAATATTATTTTCTCAAACGTTTGAAAGTTGTTGTTCTAGTGTTTGTTGGGGATAAGCATGTACTATGTATGCATGTGTGTGTTGTCACCGCTCTGCATGTATTTCTCTCAGTGTATGCTAGCAAATAGTTTCACGCCCTCTTTGTTTAATGAGTTATCGAAAATCATGGGAAAATCGCCGTTGTTCTCAATTTGTTGAAAATTGTTGTTGCAAAATTTGAGGATCCCGATATGGATATTTGAAATTTTATTTTTGGCTGCCGCTGTGGTGTAGTGCGCACTACGACTACGCAGGGCCTGCGTTCAAGCCCGGTTCAACCGAACATCAAAAAATAAAAAAACCAAAAAAGGTATTTTTTCTAATAGTGGTCGCCGCTCGGCAGACAATGGCCAACCCCGAGTGTATTTCTGCCATGAAAAAAAACAGCTTATCATAAAAATATAATTGTCGTTCGGAATCGGCGTAAAACTGTAGGTGACTAAAACTAACGTACGTATAAGCGCCAATCTATTAATATTATTAAATATTTTTATTTTACTTTGATTTAATAAGTAATAATAGTTTTTAAATGATACGAAACAAGTAAAGAAGTATAAGTTCGGGCGAAACCGAACTTTATATAGCCGGCACAGGTATTAAATATCGTCGTTTCAACTTTCTCTGAACTACCTTTGCATGATAAGTAGGCGTGTTTACCCGATTTCAAACGTTTTCGATAATATGCAGAATAAGACTTAATGATAAAATTGAATCGTGTACACGGCCAGACGGACGGACGGACGGACAGACAGACATGGCTTAATCGATTTCTCTTTTCATTCAGAGCATTTATGTATACATTTGTCCATATCTGATTCGTTTTGGCTGTTACAAATAACCGTTATGTGAACAAAGTTAATATACCCTTGTGCACAGGTGCGCTCGGGTATAAAAACGATCTGTATACCGTTTTTCCATATCAAGTTATTTTCGCAAGTTACTAACGATGAAAATCGATGATATTTATCCATCGTTTTGAATGGTGAAATGAAAATATGCAATATTTTTTTTTAATGAAATATGAGCTGGTAATAATATTACTCATCCGCCATATCGTACATGGCCCAATTCATACATACTGGTAGGTGACGTATGAGTAACATTTTCCATGTTAAAGTTTGAATTTTTTCATTCGCAATGCAAATTAAAATGAAACTATCTTGGGAAAATTACCTGATCTAGAAAAACGTTATACAGATCCGTAATCTACGAACCAAAATTAAGTTTACGTATCTCGGCGTTTTTTAGTGTCGCTTTGGCGTACCTACAGTGTAATCTAGAAAAAGATTGAGGATCCTACATTTTCTATTTACTTAACAGAAGAAGTTCCATATTAATATAATATGCGCCGGATCTAGTCTCTGCAGACCGATACTAAGAAAGAGCCTTGTTTGCCTTGCGGTCCGCCTGAACGTCTCTTAACCCTTCTTTATATAAATATATCCGTGCTACTCTCGAAAGAAGTACACGTACCAACTTTCATTAAGATATCTCCATTTTTACTCGAGTTATCGTGTTCACAGAGGGATGGACGGACGGACAGACAGTCACCGCTTAATCGATTTCTCTTTTCATTCTGATCATTTATGTATACATTTGTGTATATCTATATCTACCTGGATTCGTTTTGCCTGTTACAAACAAGCGTTACTAGAACAAAGTTGTAATGCTCTTGTGCAAATGTGCACTCGGGTATAAAAAGGTGCTGGAGCTGACGGGCTGCCAGCTAAGCTATTCAAGTACAGCGGCGAGTAGCTGATGAGGTGCATGCATCAACTGTCATGCAGAATATTGTCAGATAAACGCATGCATATATGCGTCGACGTCTGAATTTTAGCCACGGGTAATAACGCAATTTTTATAGCGCAAGCTCAATAACGCTGGCGCCGCCTGTGGTGTCAGCGCACTAACTCGCGCAATAGCGCAGTGTGCTGATTTAAACACGGCGCCATTTGGGGGTCACCACAGTACCCGTCGTCATACAGTGTAATACACCATACAGCGGTGTCATGTCTCTCATTTCTTTAATTTTGAGCGCTGAGCAACGCTTGTACCGCCAACCGAGCTTAATTGCCAGGAATGTATGTAGTATAACTGCGATGATATTTTCATCATTCTTGAGTAAAATCTTTAAATTTGCTAAGATGCATAAATTTCACCACTCAAAAGCAAAAACAAGGTATTAGTAACGGGTGATTTTTTAAGAGCTTGATAACTTTTTTTTTAAAAAAAACGCATAAAGTTTGCAAAATCTNTCAAAGCATACTGAGCATCTTTCTCTTTGACACCATGTCTGAAATCCCACGTGATCTGTCAAATACTAATGCATGAAAATCCTAACCTCAAAAAAATCACCCGTTAATTTTTCAAAGAATTAAGGCGGATTGTGTGTGTGTCTCATGTGTTTCTGGTGTTTATGGCGCTACTGCTTTTCATATAATGGTGTTGGCGCGGCAACACCGGCTACGGTGTTAGTGCAATTGCGCCGCGCAGCGCAGTGTTACCCATGCCTACTGAATTTGGTATCCCCGCAAAACTGATAAATATTCATATATTTTTTTGCTAATTAATTTATTAATCAATTTATTTCTATTATAAGCTCCCATTCTTCCTCCATAAACTGTAAAATTTTACGCTCACTCGAAGAAAGTGTAGCTGCATATCTTATTTTTAGGAGAAACTTCTATATGTGTAAAATTTTTGATCAAGTTCGCCTGTCCACGCCTGTCTGTACGCAGTGCAATTTAGTATGTTTTTGAATAATTATGTAACTCTCAAACATGTAAACTCAAATGTAACTAAGTATTATAAAGCCTCCTAAAAACATACAGTTACGGGTTAAATAAAATGAATGAATGAATTATATAATCATACCAGTATACTTTACTATGAATTACATATTTAGAACAAAGTAAAATAAAGAATTATATGAAGCTTTAGAATCCAAACTGTCTTTGCATGCTTACATTGGTTCTTATTTCATACTTTGAATGACCGTGAAGAATGAGTAGCCCATTTTACAGGTTTTAAAAAATGAGTCCAAATGTATTCTCATCATACCTCCCGCCGACACGGTGACCTCATACAATGACAGCTCCACAAAAGTAATAAGATTACGACGAAATTCGCGCGGCTGTGTCAACCAGTTGCAGCGAAAGATAGCATACGATAGGGCATGGAATTCCGCCTGCACCAAACTGCCATAATAGCAACAGGGAAAAATCTCAATCATAATGGCCAAAATATGAAAAATATAATAGCCGTAAGCGAAGAGGTTATCAGCAAAGAAAAGCATATAGATGAGACCTACAACAACATTTATGCCAACTGCGGTAAACTGCACCATGTAGCTGGACGAGATGATGCGCTCCACCTGCTTAGTTGTGCTACAAAGCAGAAGTTGAAATGATAAATATGTAGATTATTAAATTATACAAGTACCTCATTAGCAGTTTGTAGTCCTCAATGCAAAGCACTAGCGCCCTATAGCTGTTCTCCACGGTGTCGCCGTCGATGTCATGACCTATACGCGCCACGCGTCTGGCGAGCAGGTGCACATGCCCCGAGAGCAAACACAATACCATTGGCCCATAGGTATCGTTGGTAAGATTCTGTATGATTTGCATAGTCAAACCGTATACTTGGAACAGCATCACCAGCAAATATTTCCCGGTTGAACTATGCCAGTCGATGATAACGTATGCCGGATATAAAATCTTGCCAGACCACAACGCAGACAGCACTGCCATGATTGCCACTGAAAAGTACACTACAGTAAAAAAGCGCATCATAAAAATTGATCTCCTGCGTATGTGCGTAACGTAGTAGCGTATGTCCTCAACATTTTGGACACGCTCATCCAATTGCTGCAGCATATCATTCACAAATAGAATTTGAGTTAGTTGTGGACGCAACAAGAAATGCTTAAATGTGCAAGCGATTGCGGAAATGCCAATGGCCAAGTTGATGAATATATTTTCCTTCTTTTCCGCAAAAGCTGCGCCCAGAAGAAGATGTGCAGGGAAGGCAAAAGTGACGAATGTAGTCACAAATGCATCGTACAAAGCGATCAGATACTTATTGTAGGTGGTTGTGAAGCCCAAAGTACGCCAAAAGAAGAATAATGAGCTGAAAATATCAGCGGAATTAACTTTCGAGTCCATTGCGAGTGTTTCAAGAGGATGTACTGATTGAGAGAATTACGCAAAGACAATGAGCTATCATTTGGTGGCAGCTCAGATAATTAAAGTCTAAGCTAAAATAGGGAAATTAATATTTATTTAGATAAGCGGGCACGCTTCCAAATTACCATGTCATTGTGTGTAATTAAAAAGCATAATTATTAGTTTGTGTGGCAATTGAAATTATATGTTCGACACGTTTAAAATATCCAGGAAATTTGTATGTGATCAGGTGCTTGCGTGATGAGAAGCAAAATTTTACTAATTTATGAGAAAGGCTACCTTCCTATTACAGTAACGACCATAAGAAGGGCACCTGGGTAGTGAAACAAAAAAGCAAGATTTCTATTTCAATATTGTAATTGAGCTTTGCGCGACGATAATGTTTTTTTTAGAAGAAATGGCAAAGGCAACAAAGTATAACCACATTTCCTCATCAGACTTCTTTTTCCATTGTTCCTAAAAAAACATAATCGTTGTATAAAGCTCAATAACAATATGGAAATAAATGTTAATACGCAATACGGACAAAGCAACATATCTTTCAGACAACTCAGAGCTCCAGGTGGGTTCGAGAACTTCACTGCAATGTGACTAATCTTCCCATGCGAGGCAGAAAGTAACGAATCTCCGCGGGAGATCCTACCACTAATTCGGTTTAGGCATTCGTCTTTCTGTTCAGCTAGATATCTACTCAAGAAAATTCTGATGAAATGAATGTCGACGGGTTTTCGCCCATGTAGATCAAAAAGATGGATAATGTTCATTCAATTGTAGACCGATAAGGTTGGCATGCATCCCTAACAGGTAATGACCCTTAATTACCGCGATTGCATGTAGAAGTAGTGGTCTATCCAGTTGGAAGGGTTAAGTAGATCTTCTCCTATATTCCCAATAAACACCAGAAAAATATTTCTCCAATCTTAAAGAAATTCATAGTTTTCAAGTTGATATCAAACATCTTTCTCCAACTCATCTCTAACCGATGCGGAGATACGTAAAAAGTGTTGGAGAAACGAATTTTTAATTACCAAGTGAAAAAATAAAGCTATGTAAGAGGAAAATTACCAACAAAAATTAAATAATCTTCAAAGTATCCTTAAATATTCTTGAAATAAAATAAAACGCGAAGTGAATCAAGTGGCAAAATCACTGTCGGACTTTATACTGTGAAGTAAATTATTGTAATACGATATTGATTAACTACATAATACAAAAAAAGTAATAAAATGAAAAATTAATATTTAAATTCATCTATGTATGTCGTTTCAATCAAATAGGTGTAAAGTATTTTACTACTTCAATGATATGTTTGGGACCAATTGGAGAATAATTACATTGGAGTTGAAGTTGAGAACTAGCATTTTCTCAACTTGAGAAACAGTCCTTTTTTATACAAAGACAAATGCCCTTTTCGTTGAGGCCAGACGTGTCGTGCTAGCGAGCGAACATGTGGATACGGAAGACCATTTTATATGCGATAAAGTTATTTTTCAGCCAGAGTTTATAGCCTTATACCCGCACTGGTACTGGAATTGATCGCAGATATGAATCTTACCTCCTTCACAGTTAATTAAGAGTATGCTTTCTCTGCGGAACTATCCTTAATGCGGAATTAGAGCATTCACGTTCTTAAGTAGTTGCCTGGAGGAAATAGCTACGGCAAGCATATTCAGATAGGAATCGACCACCTACCGCGCAGGTTGGTTGATTATTGCTAGTTAAAATTGAAGATCGCTGCTGGCAACAAAGAAAACTGAATGTTTTACGTTGGAATATCTTAAACTCTTGACATGATATAACAATTCTATAGCCAGATTGTGTATGTTTCCTAGGGGCAAATCATGCAATCAATTTTTGACCAACTTCCCAGTTCACTCCCAGTAGTGAACGAATCATTACAAACCGTGTTAGGAATAAATTCAATACCACTGGCCTGATTCATGTGTATGTCCCGATGAAGGAAGAGTACGATAAGACCAAAGATAAATTATATGAGCGCCTGTGAAAAGATTACGAGCGCTGCCTACGTCGTGATGTTAAAGTTGTGGCTGACGGCTTTAACGCCAGGGTAGGCGTAGGCCAGGGATATTTCGTTCAATAGTGGAAAAGCTCAGTATTATGAGAATACCTCCGACGACGGAATACGAAATATTGTAACTAATTAGTATAAAGTCACTTGGATTCACTCGGATCAAAGTACGAAAAACCAAACTGATCAGGTTGTGGTAGACGGAAGAAAATCCTCGAACGTTCTTGACGCGCGCTTCAGCCAAAGAGCCAAACGCGACTCGCATCCTATTTCAGACAGCGCGACAAAATTACATAGCAAGGCAGGGCAAGTAGAGATTTTAATGTAAAAAATGTGCAATAGTTTTTTGACATTCTAGATCTCGAGCTAGCTTACTATTTTCGCAGAGTTCTCCGCACTGAAGGATATAGCGGGCCAAAGAACTAGACAAAGGGGTGATGTGGTTTTATTAAGGTACATATACTAGTCATACTAACACAGCTCGAAAGGGAGATTCATACTTGCACAAATATTATCATGGCCAAGCTATTAAGCTCCCCTTCCATCAAGGCTTATTAAATAATGCCTTCCCCTGCAGCTGTTCGTTATTTAAAAATTCCCATACATTAGCGTTCAGGTTTAATGGCTTAATTATATAGTCTGTTAGGTAAACGTTAATTACTTTATACCTGAAACAAAATGAAGTGATGTAAATAAAACGCCTGATTTAATTATTGTTGCTAACACTGGTCAACCAATTAATAATAGTAAACCAAACTCAATATTCCACTCATCACACCCGTGCTGTTGTATGGAGTGGAAGCTTTGTTGAGCTCAGCCAAATTAGGTGGTTGAAGCGCCAGATAAGAAAAAAAAATTTATAAACAAAAGGGAGGCCGTTGTTTGTGTTATTATCTGGAACTAGTATTAAAAATGTGTTGAACAGTGTCACAGCAAAACATTCGAATTTATAATTTGCAATAAAAGGCAGAACGAAAATAACTCGAAAGCAAATATACTTTAACTTTTCTCAAAAGCCTATTTTGTCAACCTTAGTTATTAGCTTATTCAATTGCGCCTCGAAAATGGTCAACTCGCCAAAATTCGCTGAACCCATTGACACTGTGAGTCTATATCGCTTCTTCTGGGCATGTTGGCATGCACTTGGCATCTCAACAGAACACAATAAATACCTCTGTGGCTTCTACGATTTGTTCCTGAATATATTTGTGACAATTTTTAACCCGGCACACCTAATAGTGGGTCTCTTTCTAAATCCTACACCTGCGGACCTGTTTAAAAATCTGTCGATTACCATCACTTGCTTTGTCTGCAGCGTGAAACATTATTTGCTGCGGCGTAAATTGCCACAAATACGCGTTGTACAGTCGCTACTCGCCGATTTGGATAAGCGCGTAATGGATGCCGATGAGCGGGAATACTACCATTGTGAACTCACTGTGGCTGCAAGGAATATAGTGAAATTATTTTCCATCGCCTATAGTGGCGCAAATATTGCAGCCATTTCAGCTACGCTACTGAGCAAGGAACGTCGTCTTATGTATCCGGCGTGGTTGCCATTCAATTGGCAAGCTAACGCATTCACTTACTACGTAGCTGTGATGTACCAAATTGCTGGTGTCTCAATACAAATCGTGCAGAATTTGGCCAATGACATCTATCCGCCAATGAGCCTCTGCATTATAGCTGGACATTTGCACCTGCTGGCGTTGCGTATAGCCAAAGTGGGTGCAGACAAAAAGAAGACGTTGAGGCAGCATAATCAAGCATTGATCGAATGCATTGAAGATCATAAAAAGCTGGTGCGGTGAGTTAGTGTTGGCTTCAAGAGAAGAGTCGCTGATTAATTTTTATCGACTTTGCAGTATTTTCAGCCTGACGCAGGACACACTTTCGCTGCCACAATTGGCGCAATTCATTTCAAGCGGGTTGAATATGTGCATAGTGCTGTTTTACTTGCTCTTTTATGTGGACAACTTTTTTTCCTACATTTACTATGCAGTTTACTTTGTTAGTATGGGCATTGAGTTGCTGCCGAGTTGCTATTATGGCAGCAAGTTGATTTATGAGTTCCAGCAGCTGCCATCTGTCATCTTTCAATGTAGCTGGCTGGGACAATCGCGCGAGTTTTATATGAACCAGCGCATCTTCATGGAACTTTCGCTTAAGACAATCATCCCAATGGCCGGTGGCGTTATCGGTATACAACTGAATTCTTTTCTGGGCACATGTAAGATGGCTTACTCATTGTATACGGTGTGTAATAGAATGAAATAGATGAATAGGCCGATAAATGGAAGAGATACTTCGTTCTCCGAGAAGGAAAAATTACACTGCAGATTGCACAACGCGGTGTGGTGGTGTGTCTCCAAACCAAATTTGACAAGGGGTGACGGAAAATCGTTCCACATTATATCACAATTTTAGTTATTTAACTGAGGAGTGTCCTTGGATATAAGTAGTTCGATATACACGGAGAGAACTTTTTTCTTCACAAGACAAACAAGTTATTATTATCAAGAAAATATAAGTTGAAAATAATTAGGAACATATTTTCTTGATTTAGGCTTGATATACACTAAAATGAGTAACACAAGTAAATAAGTATAAGTTGGGGCAAAACCGAGTTTTATATACCCGGTGCAGGTATCAACTACCGTCGTTCTAGCTTTCTTTAAACTACTTAAACATCTGTAACAGTTTTATTTATTGTGAAGAGATTGTTGTAAGTATTAACACATATGTATAAAACATTTATCTCATTTATTTTTTATGTAGATCAAGACTTCTTTAGCAGTCCGCAAGGCCTCGGTTCAAGCCCAATTTCCAACCAACATCAAAAAAGAACATAAAAAAGTGTTTTCTTAAAGCGGTTATAAAAATTACATTCGCCGGTCGTAGTTAGCGTAAAACTGTAGGTTACTCCCCTTAGTGGGCGAGAAGCTCGGCCAAATATTAGCATATTGTGTAAGCGCCAATCTACCGACACCGAAATACCTGGTAATAAAATACGAGACAAAACACCCAATAAGTGTATATGTAATAAATAGTTCGTTCTCGAAATGATCGCACCTGTTCTTGATACAAATTCGCAATGTTCTTGTTTGTTCCTAGATTCTGACTCGGTGTTTCAGTAGCGTCAAGTATCTTTTGTTTTAGGAATCCACATTATCGATCGGAGTCGCCTCACGCGTAAAAATCCATCGGAATTAAGTCTGGGCCCACGCCAGCCATAGCGTTGGTCTACCTCATCCGATGCATTTATTGGGATAATTTTCGTCTAGCCATGCTCGACCACTTCTGCTATAGTGAGCTTCGGTAGCCATCATATTGGAAATGCATACATTAGGGTAGTCCATAATAAGTAAAGTCGGAATTTTAATGCTCTCACTCCCTAGGATAATTCTACATCGAAAAAGCGCTAAAAATTTTCCATGTATTTTATATGGAAAAAAACAAATTTTCGTAGAAATGGTATAGAATCTTTGAAAAACAATATTTTTCGAACGGAAAACTCTGGTTCTCTTCAGAAGACATCCAGTAACAATACCCAATTGTTTACTTAAAAATTTTTTAATACTAAAGATTTTTTATTAATCCCCCAGCGTTTTATGGCATTGGCGGGCCTATAAAATATAGTTATTGTGAAAAAATGGTTAAATAAATAGTTGGGTATTGTTATTGGGAATCTGCTAAAGAGAAACAGAGTTTTCCGATCGAAAAAAATTGATTTTCAAGAATTCTATACTATTTCTAAGAAAGTGAGGTTTTGACCATTGAAAATACGGTAAGAGACAAGTCTTTTATCAATTCGAGCAAATGTTTCCTTAAACAAATTTCGTTATCCTCGCTATTCAAAAAATATTCCCATCCATTTGGAAAATTTTTTTGACGAAGATTATAGACAATTTAATAGGCTTCGCTAAAGTACAATTAAATTTAAGATTGGCTAACTATATTCAAATAAATTTTCATTAAAGCAGTTTTTTAGATCTTAAAATCTCAAAAAACTTTTTCTAAAGAATTGTCCTACCTGCTTTACTGTTTTTACAGATTTAAACAAAATTTATGTAGTTTATTTTTTTACCTGATGTGCCGTCTTCGCTGGAATGGCCTTGTTCTACTTTATCATTGTATTCCGTACTCGTATAAATCATTTAAAAATCTTCCAAGTCGTACAATTATTTAATTTTCGTAAACTTTTGTAATAATCATAAATACTTATGAAAATGAGAAATAGAATGTGGGGCGGCGGTACAGCGAACGAAATTGTACTGCATTCGACCATTAACAACAATAGAGCTCCATAAATAAATTGAATTTCAAACGAGATTTCACTCAATTGTCAAGCAATCAAAAAAGCAACCACACTCTAAGTTTGAAATAAACGAACTGAATTGCAATGGCGAAAAAATGTAATAATAGCGCAAGTTTACCTGCGGCGTAACTCGAAAATTCCAAAAAATGGCGAACGTTAAATAAAGGCAGCAAGTTGCAACTGGAAAAGCGGAGAGGTAAATACGGAAAAGCTCTAAAACGTGTGACAAGAGAACTCGTGAAAATTGCCATCAAATATTTATCTGAATTTAAATATTTAGAATCCTAAAATAAGCACACACTTTTACATAGTGATTTAAGAAGTCGGTATTGCATTTTACTAGCACGAACTTTTCTTAAAACTATGGGTATAACTAGAATAGGTACAATATTATTTTCATTGTACCATTTTAAGTCATTCTCTTCAATACACACTTCGCAGAGTGCAGGACCGAAGTATTCGGTTCACTGCTCCCAACACTATAATATACTCCTGGGTAAGGCCATCTCAAGTGGGTCATAAATTTACTGGCGTTGGAATTTCCATGTGATTTTTCGCTCAAATCAAGCTCTACTCTCCTGAAATACACTCCGTAAATTTCATTGTAACATTTTCAAATTTATACTTTTTATGAGCATTTGAGTTTTTTTACAATGGTACGGAATTTATATTTTTTTTCTCTGAAAATACAAATTCGGATGCGATGATTTTTTAAACATAAAGAGAGGTCATAAAACCATACAAACATTTTTTTTTCGTCCTGAAAATTTTAAATTTAATATAGATAATTTTTGTTTTTAACACAGGAAAATTTAAACAATTTCTCCGCCTGTCAGTAAAATTATAATACCATCATATCACGCCGTTGCTGGAAGTTCAAAACTTCCTCTCTCCATTTAAATGTTATTGATATTAACAAAATGAACTCTGACTTCCCTCTTTCGCTACACTAGCGAACTCGAAATAATTGCTTTTCAATTAGGGCGTATCAAAATGAAATTATAAGTAAATTAAATTGGTAAGGAGATTTTAGAATTTATTCATTTGCATTCATCCTTGACCTCCAAGAATTTTGTCTCGATATTTTAACGATACGTCACCGCCGGCAGCTTACGTAAAATTTAGAGCGATATCTACAAAAATGTCGGGCGAAATCCGAAAACTTTATTCTTCGATAATTACAATTACATCGGAGTGACGAAAAATGCACAAAGGGTTTCAGAGAAAAAAGAAACGCCTCCTCATCAATATCAGCCATCTTGCCGACAAAAACAAATCTACATAAATAAGGCAAAGCGTCAGCCATACAATTGCCGTGGCCAAAAAGGAGCAATTTTTGCGCGCAGAGATCGCCGAAATGTGCAAACAACTCGAAGCACTCAACACCCGGAAAAGTTGGCCAAACGCATTAATTGACGTGATTCCTCGCATAGTCGCACGCGCTTTTCGGCAGAGGGGATCTGCCGTCCACTCAATATTCAAAAAGACTCTTGACCCATTATAGTATAAATTGCACCAGTAGGCAATAATTTAATGTGAACACTGATGCAGAGCTTCCCCCATCACGCATAACACAACACATAGGTGCACAAGCTATCGCCGCCAATGAAATATTTACGTTAGTACCTGCATTTAGCCAAACAAGCTGGCGAAACCGATTAGCCAAATTAATTTTGATAAAATTTCGATTTTGTGGTGCTGTTTAATTTTTGTTTGCGTAATGAATCGTTTGCGGGAGGCCAAAGGGATTGTGGCGCATTTACTTTCCGCAAATATAATATTATGTTGCTGCTATTACACTAACAAAAGCTGAAACGCGTAATAAATATATACAATGGCTTGTTTACGCACGAATTATGATGTTTTAATTACATTCTGAATAGCCCAGTAAAATTAGACTTTTTCTGAAAAAAGAAAAATCGTTTTCCACTCAATATTCGTAGTGTACAAAAAAAAAAAGCAACAACACATGTTTCAGTATAGAAAAGCGCTTTCGAAGCAAATGGCAAGCATAGATACCTACAAATATACTTATATGCATACACATGTATGTATGTAAACACACAGCCAATTTGGTAAACAAATATTTGCTTAATACGAAATCAATGTCGTAGCTGTTGAAAAAGCAATGCCTTTTTCACGCTTTTCTTTGCCTTCGTTAGGCACCGTCAAACTTTGTGAAAACCCCACACTAATATACAGGAGCGGGAAAATAAATAGGGACCTGGCGTCTTAACAAGTTTTGGTTATTTTTCTTTTATTTATTTTATGTTTATTATTTTTTATTTGTTTTTGTTATTTTATGGCCTTATAACAATTACATTCAATAATTTTTATTGAGATTTTCAATTGCTTTTTATTGTTGCTTTTCCACAATAGTTTTTCATTAAAAGCGTCCTCAAACTCAATAAAAATTGTTGAATTCAAATATTTATTATTTTTTTCTATGAAAGTATGGCCCACTTTCTAACAAAACCATATAAGGCCTGCTTCAAACTTTGTAAAAAATTTGAAAATTTTGACATAGTTTCATTCATTTTAGTCAAAATTTTATACTTTGTATGTAATTTATAAAAAAGTGCACGAATTTCAACAAATTTTAATGAAAATTTCAAACTTTTTATTGAGAACAAAAAAATTTAAAGTATGCAGTTTCGAAGCCTTTTACATTTTAAGGACTTAGCTGGGCCTTACCGTGGACTTTTGTTTTTTATTTGCTGACGATATCGCGGATTTTCTTCCATTCAAAGTATATTTGTATGGGGAAAATGGGCAACACTGTCAGCTAAATATCCAAAAGTCAAGGGTATGTCCTAGCTACTTCATAAATACTTGCGCTTTATTACACCAAAACTTAATCGGATACCTTGAGTTATTTTTAGTTCTAATAAAAGCTTTAAAATTTGTATGAAAACTTTTGGAATTTCATTTATATACAAATTTTGAAATTTCAACTTTAATGTTTTTTTGTTAGAAATACCAATTTCACACACAAAAAAAGCAAACGTTAAATGGGCAAAACAAAAATAGTTAAAACTTGTTAAAATGTCGCGTTCTTATTTGTTCGACCGTCACCGTATATATACTAGGCGACAAACGAAAGTGTACACCTTGTTTCAATACGATATTCACAATTATTTTCGTGAAATTTTTTTGCATGAATTACACAAAAAAGTGGTGTGTACTTTTAACTAGAACCGTCTACCGACATTTATTACGACCCGTTGAATCTTAATCTGAGGTCCGTTTGACAGCTCCAAAGCTTCGAGTGAATCGCGAAGAGTTCGAATTTTCTACCCTTTATCGGGTTTTCGTAATTAAGTAGGTGTACGACTCAAACGAACCTCAGATTCGGATTCAGTGGGTCGAAATTCATGTCGGTAGATGGTTCTAGTTAAAAATACACACCACTTTTTTGTGTAATTAATGCAAAAAAATTTCATGAAAATAATTGTGAATATTATATTGAAACAAGGTGTAAACTTTCATTTATCGCTTAGAGTATATATGAAATACGTGTATAGTAGGTACGTAAATATATATTAAGTATGTTTATTTACATTCACCGAATGAAGCCCAAACGATGATTGCTTGTTTATTACTTAATGCCACAAATGAAGCGTACTCAAACTTTTTTGTTGCTATTGTTGTTAACGATGACGATGTGCAAAGTACTTTTAATAGCGGTATCTGACGGCGGCTATTGGTCAATGGTTTTTGAAACCAATATTATAAAAAAAGATACAAGTATTAATTTCTTTAAAAAAAAAAAAATCGTAAGATGGGATAGCACATATTTCATAAAAAGGTTTACTAAAATTGTGTATAAAACATTTAATTTTTTATACATTGTGCAGTGACCGAGTTTTCGATTTATTCGGTTGGCTTATGAAATATTCCAACATGCAAGTCAGATAATAAAAAAAAAAATTTTTATCTAAAAACGCCTTTGTGGTTTAAGGCAAATGGTTTTCCTAATATTATACATGTCGTCGGCTTAGTGTACAAAGGCACTAAGTCCACTTTTAACGAATATTAGATTTTGATGCAAGATGAAAGAAAATGGAAAATGATTTGAAAATATAAAGTATGTACCTCAATTGTTTCTATTTGTTTTTTTTGCATTGATGTGAACTTTGTTGACTTTTCTACGGAACCCACTTTAGGAAGCCCTGCCTTAACATACTTTCCATTAAAAACTAATGGCCTTATTTATAAAAAATAAAGTAGGTTTAAAGAACTTTATAAGGTGACGTTTTCATACATTTTTCAGTTTATAAACGTTTTTTAAAGCTACTTTATTTTTTATGAATATGGCCATTCAACTTTATTTTCAAATTTTTACGACCCTGAATTACATATTTTACTTTTAGAAAGACAATTGATTTTATGTCAATAATTTGTGATAGATGGTTAAAGCTTAAAAACTACTAGTGAATAGAAGCCATGGTACCCAGATAACTCTTTTGTGTTCAACCAAAAATTACATGCCACACAAAAACAATAAGTTAGGTTGGCTTTCATGTAAATGCATTATATAGACGGACGTAAAAATGGATAACGTGTCAGCTGACATGATCTACCTTATGGGATCTGCGTGTTAACAAAAACTCACCACCGCATGACTGTGCCGTAGACGTTGCTTCTCTCTCTTTCTATCAACAGAAAACTTGATATATTTCTACGTAAATCTACGCTACCCTACGTACACGTCTGTGGATAACCGCGCTCTTAGTTTAAAAGTATAACCTCTGGTATACACATACCTATCTATCTTACATATGTATGTACACTTTCTAGTTGTATGCTAACTTTACATATTTTGACACCATACATACTTTGGCGTTAAGTAATATAGCATTACTTAATTTATCATTACTTCAAATATTATATCAAGTGGAATTCTCGTCCGGCATGGTGCCTCTATTGGGCGGCTTCGGTCTGCATCATGAGCGGACATTATTGTATAGCGCTCCTCTTCCCAGTAGCGAAGACACTTAAGGCCTTTCTACTATCGCACTTCACGTGTAACCTGACCACAATGAAGCTGCAAAATTTCTTCGGCAAAGTTCATAGCAGCACCGCATCATATAATGCCATAAACACCCAGCTGAACCGCGGCCTTAACTGTCACCGCACTGGGAGAGCAACATCTCAGCAGCGTTGGACTTCTGGCTTATGAACCGATGCTAGAAGACATTGAGGACTCCTCTCTTTAACGGAGGCTCAAACGGTGAATGTCGAATTAACTGAGAGGTCGGAAACCGTGAGTAGTACTGTACTTTGCACACTTCTGTTTCATTTCTATACATCGAAGCTCCGCCTGCCACCAGACGGATTGATGTCCGGCAATGATATCGATGCTCTGTGCTCGAAAGTAAACTTCTATCGCTCTCCCATGAAATCCACATCAACTATCTTCATCACCTATATGAAACACATCATGCTACAGTTTGAAACTTACGCCGATGGCACATAAGTTCCAATGGTAAATAAGCTTTAAGTTGTAGGGATTTATTTTGACAGCGTCTTTCTGTGTGCTCCACAAAATAGCAGGTGATAATAAAGTACAGAGCTGACCAAAAGTCCTAAAGTCGCTTACTGACAGCCCACCTGGAAGGGAGAACAAGAAGTTCTTGGTCTGCTGGAATCGATGTGAGCACTCGAATGTCAACTTGCTATAAGCAGACCCTCTCCCGTTAGAGGACATACTTATGAACTGAAGGACGACATCCAGTACTATAAAAAACCAACCACTGGACCCAACGCTGTATAGATAAGGAGACAAAGAAAATCACACAGAAGTGAACACCGTGATCTGAGCTGTCTGAAGAGACCAAACGTGTGCACAGACTAAACTCTTACTGATACAGACTGCAACAGGAAGTACCCAGCGTATGCACCCCATGCGGAGCTTTATCTCTCTTTGGTCCTCATTTTCGAATGAGCACATTTCGTAGACCTCTGCGGGGGTCGAAAGTAAAACGCTCGTGGCAAGAATTAAAGGTGAATTTTCTATTTTTTAATTTTATCTTTGAATAAATCCTTAGCTACCAACTCATCCTGCAGAAGAAAATTAAACTCGAAATATACACATGTAGTGTTCAGGTGTGGCAGCAAATGAAAACTAAAAGCTTCAGAATATATAAGAAAGGATTTTAGAAGTGTAAAGCTTAAAATTTAAATAAAATAATGAATGAGATAACATACTTACATATGTAATTTCATTTGAATTTATTCGAATTTCGGGCCTGCCATTCATTCACCGTAAATTCGCTACGCTCATTTGTTTGAGATGCAAAATGCAATCGCTTTGCTCCAGATTTCCGCAATAGGCCCCCTTCCTCATCCGGCACGTTCACCGCAAGTGCATTTCTTCAGTATCTACATATACTCCTGTGCATTACATTCCTATGCGCTCCTTATCTGCATAAACGAATTGCACATGCGAATTACTTTGCGTTCCGTTGCCGTGCATCTTCCTTCCATTTCCCCTATAGTAGCCTGGTAGAAGCATATAACCACTATGGCAGTCGATTTATCTATTGTGTTGTCTCTACCGCATGCCGGCTTTGTGCTTGGTGTCGGTTAGTCGATTTGACATGCTAACGGGACCACTGTTCACTGTCGCATTCAAAGCATTCAAATGCCAATGTAAATTCATTGAGAATTTATTGATTGCTTCTTTACTTTGCTATTTTCCAGTCGCATGGCTTCACTTTTTTCATAGACTTACATATCTACATACCATACATACATACATATTAAGCTTTCAGTTATATTTTCCTATTTAATTTTTCATACTTCCCTGCAAAAAAAATTGCAGTCTAACCTCTAAAGAGATTATTCCCAGATTAGTTTTCGTGGGGCACAATTGACCATTAGTAAGTGGCAACTAATCTACTACGGATATTATTGGATATCAATTAGTGACGACTCATCATAACGGCTAAAATTTGTAAAAATTTTTGTCCCCGAATCCTCTATAATGAGTGAAATTAACGACCCATTGATGTATATTTGTAGATCTTTCAATAAAAGCAACATTTTGATAGAAAACAAAATCTGAGCCTAATGCATTTCTTTTGTTGGCAAAAAAATTGTTCTTCGAATAGACTTGCAAAAGCTATCGGATTTCTCCAAAAACCCATTTTTATACTATTCTAGTATACTAATTTTAAAGATTTTGGGACGAGAAACACGATTTCACCGTTTGAAATAAGAAAAACAAATCGAACCCCTCAATTTAAGATTTGCCTGCAGCTGTGCATGCTAGTAGTGCTATTCAAGGTTTTTCAATTTAGTTTGAAAGCCAAGCTTTTTTCTAATGCATTTTCTCCACTATATATATGAATATCTTTGTTTTAATTCCAAGCCTCTCTAAAATGCAAAACCCACCACAAACGGAGACATGGAAAAATATACCCTTGTGGTCAGCTGATCAAGTGAAATTTTGACTAGTTTTGACTATTTTTCTTTTGATTTTTTTTTTTATGTTTATGTTTTTTTTTTATAAAAGTCTAGCACTTTACCTAACCAGCGCCACATAGCTCCATACTTCAAACTTCGTACACAAATTATGAAAATTCAACAAACTTCCACATTTGCACCCGAAAATTCTAAGCTTTTTATTCCTAATATTAGAAAAATTTGGGTATGTGGTTTTATAGCTCAAAACTTTAAATATTAGTAGATGAAACTGCAAATTTCAAGACATTAGAAAATCGTGTTGATTTTTAATAATTTTTTTGGCTGACGGTGTTGTGCATTTTCTTCCATATAAAATATGCTCGACAATTTCGTTTGTATGGAAGAAAATGCCTAGAACCATCAGCAAAAAAAAATTTTTAAAATCAACGCGATTTTCTAGCGTCATGAAATTTGCACTTTCACCGAGACTCGGTGGCAACAGATTTGCGTCGGATGAAGAGGTTATCACTGAAAGAAACAACTATTGCGAAGACCTTCAAAATACCTATAATTTCGAGCCGATACAAAATTGGAAAAACTCTGGACTAAATATATATATTTTTTTCAAAAAGCCGCTGACTTATTAAAGTGATAAATTGCTCTCTTTCTATGGTTCTGAAAGGAACAATTAAAGTCACTGTAACTTTTCTGTTAACCAAATTATTTTTACGCCTCCAATGGGGTAGAAGTTCAGTTGTTTCAACTTAGTAAGTTAAGTAGACATTCTAGAGTAAACGGATCTGAGAAACATATACACTACTCACAAATGTCTTGTTAACCATGTATAACTTTGGAATCGAGCTATAAATAAATGAGTTATGACGAAAATTCGATTTTGGCCCCCCGAATTCCTCTCAAGATAAGCTGTTAAACTACGGGGGATAGTTTCTCAATGCTTCTATCGTACGGAAACCGACCGTATATACTACATTTGCATATTACATCTGTACTCTTTTCCAATAAAATAAATTGGTCACATTAGTCATACCCTTTGTCTAAGGGATTTTTATAGAAAATCTGTTAAAATTTTATAAATATTTTTTCTCCCCTGGGTGTACTTAAATTTAAATCTACGAAGAGACCTCAGTCCTCAATACACTCACTTTGACACTCATTTAAATTCCAGATAAATTCTTTGCGCCTGAACAATGCGCTCTATAGAAACAAGTCTACTTATATTTGGTGCTATTTTGCTCTACATAACTGCACACATGTGTGTAAATACATATACATGTATATATGTATGGCTTACACTTAAGTGTAATTTAATAAACTTATTATTGCTTATCCACGCTTAACACACCTACAGCTAAAATGGTAGTAAAAAATTTCGTTGGCATCCTTGTTGTTGTTGCCACAAATTCCACAACAAATTCTTCATGTTTTTGGCTGGTGTAAAAATTCCATTGCATTTGTTGCTTGTAGTCAACATTTGGCCTCTAGTGCTATACATATGTACATATCGCACCCTTAACAGTCAAAACTTGAACTTTTAGAATTTTTTGAGTTATGCCTTTTTTCGATTTAGGGTGCGATATGCACTTGTAAGTACCCTGGAGGAGATCGTCAAAGTGCTGTAAATAATTAAATGCTGGGTACAAACGCAAGGATCTTATTACACCATTGGTAAAGACGATGAAATATATATCCTTGATATATCGAACCATTAATAATATAGAGATTTAATTATTTCAAAATTTAAATCTAGGGACCACACTACCAAAGTTTGATTGATTCATACAGTTGGTATACGAAAAAGATACGAAAAGCGAATGTCTTTTGCCATTTTTGGGAAGTTTAATTATCTGCTAGACTCATCGTAATCTCCTCATAGAGCTTGCCAATTACCATTGTGAACACCCTAAAATGTAAGTCGTGAATTAATTCCTTATATTATTAAACGTGTGATATGTATTCTAAATTATGTACCTACATTAAAAAAAACTAAGTACAAAAAAGTTGAAATGACAAAACTAAAGCATTTAAAAGTTAATTTACATATTTGCACGTATGGTACTATAGCAAAGAGATTTTACCCTCCCACAATGACAACGCAGTGCAATTAGATGTTTTACCCACCAGTAGGCACTAACCTGCCACACGGCTATGCATTTTCTAGGGGGAAAACGAAAAAAAAAAAAACAAATACAACAAGTAAAAAAGTCTAAGTTCGTGCGGAGCCGAACATTAAATACCCGGCGCAAGTATTAAATATATGTTTTTCACCTTTCCGAAAGCTACCGCTACATGGTAAACCGAGGTGTATCCATTTTGAGTAAATTGGCGTCCTTAAATTTCGAAATATTGAAGTTTCAAGCATATCTGAAATTTACTGTTATATGAAAAGCGGCCGTAATTTTAGTTCGATTTCAATAAGTTTCAACGTTTTGCTTCTATGTGGCAAGTACAATAACCACACCGAGTTTGGTACAAATTGGTAGAACGGTTACCGAGATACATATATGTGANCTGATCATTTATGTATACATTTGTCTATATCTATCTCGATTCGTTTTGCCTGTTACAAACAACCGTTATGTGAACAAAGTTATAATACCCTTGTGCACAAGTGCGCTCGGGTATAAAAACCACTTTTACTACTGACACATAAGCAGAAAATCCACCTAAACATTTGCGCAGTATTTTGAGTCTATTTACAAACTTATTTATGTATGTATGCATGTATGTAAAAACATTTCCGACTTTCATTTTCTTCGGTTGCACCATTTGTCGAGACCAACAGCGTTCGAACGAACACGCGCGTTTAAATTTCCAACAAGTTGTGTGCTGCAAGTTGTAGCTTGCTACCGAATTCGAAAATTCCGCTATATGGCGGCCACATGGCAAATATTCATTTTTAGTTGCTCTGATGCTACTTTAAGAAAATGATGCTGATGAAATTTTTAACGGTGGCAAATAAAACGCATGAATGTGAATTCTATAACACGATTTACACCTGCTTATGGACATACATTCATATATGTAAATACTCGGACGTATATACATACATACATGTAAGTATATATACACGTGGAAATATAAGGAATTGAAAGCAAAATACGACGCGTAAAGTCGCCTCTGTATGTGAAGGGGTTGCGGCAAATTTTGCGCAAGTTTTGTCAACGTATTTTTTTTTCTTTTTTATTTCGGAAATATTTACATATGTTGCATACACCAAGGCGCCTTCAAGCATTAGCGCGTGTCTAACTGACATATCGAACAGCTTAAATGAACTGGTGAAAGATAAATAAGAATGCGCTTCAAGTTGCAAATGAAATAGTTTCAATGGAATATGTAAATATAAATAGAAGCAGTTTAATGGATGAACATACTACCGTACAAATGTACGTGCGTGTGCATGTGTGTGCTGCAAGATTACTTAGAGCGCTTTTGAAGTAATATTTGATTAACTGTTTAACTATCGAATCGAAGAAGAGTGAAAAAGCGCAATCATGAGGCAAACATACAGTAGCTTGTATAATTGAAAGTATTGCAACTGTCAATTGGCTGTCGAGTGCCGCAAGTGTCAAGTGCATTAGGCGACGTAAAAAATGCGAAAGTAAAGCGAAAAGACAGAAATGTTTGAAAATAGCAACATCGTAAAATGGAAACACTCGCCTGTCAGCCGGCATTTGTTGAACCGCAGCACGTTGTCGTTTCTGATACTTATGTCACCCTCTCTCTATATACATATTTTTAACGAAGATTTTTTGTGTCGCAGCTTGATGGCATAGGAGGCTTTTGAAAGTGTGACAGTAAATGTCGCGGTGAATAGAATGAAAAAAAAGTCAACAACAAAATCCAAATTTTCACCAGACGCACACCACTTACCAGTAAAGTAAGTAGTTACATACATACATATTTATGTAAACAGTTTAAAGGTAAAAAATATTACCCAGTCCCAATTCTCTCGCCATAAATGTAAATTTAATATACAAATAATAAACAATTAATTTCTAGTAAAAAGGTGTCAGTGTCGTTGCAGAGGTTTTCATGCCAAGGCTGTAAAATTATGTCAATAGCACTCGGTCGACCGTATATGCGACACACACATAAATATATATATAGTTATATAACTAAACACAAAAATTGCCGCCTGCAATCACCATTCGACGTCAGCTCTTGATAGTTAGTAGTAGCTGGCCTCCTACCACCAGGGCGTATACATAAATTTTAAATAGAGAATGAAGCCATTAAATAGGTGGGCCATCGTTTTTTCCATGTACATATAACGGGTGATTTTTTTGAGGTTAGGATTTTCATGCATTAGTATTTGACAGATCACGTGGGATTTCAGACATGGTGTCAAAGAGAAAGATGCTCAGTATGCTTTGACATTTCATCATGAATAGACTTACTAACGAGCAACGCTTGCAAATCATTGAATTTTATTACCAAAATCAGTGTTCGGTTCGAAATGTGTTTCGCAAACCCAATTGCTGCGAACGGCGACGAATCGACATTTCACGGTCTTCAGCAACACTCTCAGAAACAGACGCAATATTCTCTTCTGTACGCACTGTACGCATTCGTGTGGTTGGTTTAATGTCCAATAAAGTAAACTGAGTGCGAAACTTGGTCACAATCGCATTAATTGTTTGCTCACTTGGTCGATTATGTAGACCATAAATCGGACGTAAAGCGAACCGAACACTGATTTTGGTAATAAAATTCAATGATTTGCAAGCGTTGCTCGTTAGTAAGTCTATTCATGATGAAATGTCAAAGCATACTGAGCATCTTTCTCTTTGACACCATGTCTGAAATCCCACGTGATCTGTCAAATACTAATGCATGAAAATCCTAACCTCAAAAAAATCACCCGTTATATGCATGTACAGTAACTCAAACATGTGACCACGTGTTGATTTTTTTTTTCATTTTCGTAATGTTTTGCGAGCTGAATTTTTTATTGTTATTTTTCTATAAAATACGGTCCAAGCTTTAACCAAAACCACATAAATCACTGTTTCACACTTTATACAAAATTTAGGAAAATTCAACAAATTTTCATCAAAAGTTCAACTTTTTTCTCTGAATCTTAGGGCATTTTCGGGTATGCAGTTTTATAGCTTATACCTTTTTAGTCTTATAAGGTGGAAGTTTCAAACGCCGACGGATTTTTACACTTTTTGCCATATAAGCATGCATTTCTTATGAAATAAAAAGCGGGAGACCGTTAGTAATAAGATTTCGGAAAATCAACAACAGGTTTTGTAAGTTGCACTTGTTATATAAAAAACAAAAAAAAAAAACGAAAAAGTAGTTTTCAAAAAAAAAAATCTTAAAAATCAATTAGATTTTTTAGCCGGTTGAAAATTGCACTTAAACAGACTAAAATTGTATCTAGAAAATTTAAAATTTGATGAAAATTTGTAGAATATTCCTAGACGTTGCATAAAGTTTGAAACTGTAATTGAAATATTTTGGCGTAAAAAATAACAAAAAAAAATGTAGCTCGGAAAATATTACGAATATTAAGAAAAAATCAACGCGTGGTCATTTTTTGAGTCACTGTACTTGCAAAGGTAGTAAAAAATTCAAAAACAAAATGTCGGTGTCGAAGTAAAATGGCCAAATTTGAATAATGCAGATACCAAAAAAAATGAGGACATTAAAACGGAAACATCGTGGATTTTGCCCTCGCGACACTATTTTAAGAAGCGTCCGTTGGGCGGCGTTCAATTCGAAAAAAATTTTAATTTCAACCTATATCAAAGTAGCACAAAGTCCACAAACAAATTTAGTTGGTTTTTACAAGTTCGACATTAGCGCCAGTTCCAAGTTTATTCGTTTTGAGGAAAAATCTTATTTAATTTTTAAATTCTTTAGCTTTCACTAAAGTGTGCACAATTGAATAATGTTTGTAAGTGGTGTTAAGAGGACACTTTTGTAAGTCAGTGCTCTTCTGCTATAATTCTTTTTTTTGGCAACAATGCTCTTTATTTCTTTACATAGCCTCCGTTAAGCTTAATAAATTTAGTCCAGTATTATTCCAATTTCTTTTTTCCTTTCAAATAAGGGGATGGGTTCAACCCAATATCAAAAAAAAAAATAAAAAAAATAAAAAAATTCTAATGGCGGTCGCCTCTCGGCAGGCAAAGACCCGACCTCCGAATGCATGTTTGTGTTTTTTATAATTTAAATAGGTGTCAAACTTTATGGAATCTGAGAAAGAGAAAACCAAAACTATAGAAGTTGGGAGTTTTCCATGCCTGCGTACACAAAGTTTCAGCGCGCAGGCATGCGCTGCCAGTGCTACTATATCCTATATATGCCATATAAGTACATATACTCTATAAATTTAATTTTCTTTTAATTTTTAGAATTCATTGCTATAAAAAGGAATTTGTTTTACATTACGTATATTAAATTTTTAGAAACTTAATTTCTAAAACAACCAACCAACAGAATAGCGCCAACACCTCCTTGTTAGCAGAACCTCCAATTAGTCTTTCGAAAGGCAGAAAAGAGCTTTGAAGATAGTTGTCAGAATTGACGAATAGACTTTTATTTTCCGAAAGACTGTGGAGAGTTGAAAGACAATTGCCCTGTATTGTTTCTGTTTAGGTGATCACCACATCTCATTATTATATTTCATTTAAGACCTCAGCTGTAAAAGAAAATACAAAAGCAATATTATAATCTATCGATCCTCAAGCAATTATATTTTCTGGTGTGATTTTTGAGTTGTGGTTCTTTTGAAGTGGTGTACGAAGTAACTCTCTGTTTCGCTAGTGATGGACAGTCGAAGAGAAGGTATTTGATGATTTCGTCCTCACCTTTGTTCGTGCAGCTTTTCTAGTAGTTTATTTTTTTAGTTTAGTTGCGTGTAACCCGATGTCCGGTGAAAACTCCAATAACTAGGTGGATATCTTGTCTCCTTAGATAGAGCAGAGATTTTGAACATTGGGCCTATATGAATGTATGGTTGGCTAAAATGTTCGGGGTTTTTATTATTTTTTAAGTATTAATAGTTGGTGGGAACTGGAAAATCGGACCACTATAACATATAGCTCCCATGCAACCGATTTTTTTTGTACTTAACTCCTCCATTTATGCAGATATTTCGCGCATGAAGGTCAGCTACAGGAGTTCTCCTCAATCTTAGAAGTGGTCCGCAAAAATGAGCGGCCATATTCATAAATTCGAATAAAGCAACCAAAATAAGTGAAAACAGCAAACCGTATCAATTTTTGCAAAAAGTTTAGTTTTGTGGGTGTTCGTAGTAAATTAATTAAAAGAATTGTGAAAATGTGTTGCAAATGTTCCAAAATAAGTGAATTTACTGTGAATAAATGTGCGGAATTTGTATTTGTGTGTGGAAATGTTTATCTTACATTTTTCGAGTTTGCGTCTGACAGATGTTTGTTATAAAAAACAATATGTATGTAAACCGCATAACTAATGTACTTTTATATATTAAATGCATTAGTTTAAAATGAAATCTATGCATTTATATATGAGTGTGCAATTGTTTCGTCATCACAAGTTCTTAGATTCCTGCGAAATTACGCACTCACAAAAATTATTAAATCTCCTCAATAAAGTTTTTGGTATTCGATTTCGTTTCTTTTTATTATATCCGCATTTCCGCATTTTATACAAAGTGTTCCGAGAATCCTCTGCAAATTGTCTTCACAAACCTATTCCCGATGTTAGGTGAGCTATCAAGAAGAAAACATTCAGTTAAAATTAGTCTTGATTCACAATTTGTACGATATCTACAACTGAAATACATTTCCGAACAAATAAGCCATAGACGGTTAAGAACATTGCTAAGCTGACATACTTACGCTCGTTCATGATTACTTACATATGTGCGTTTACAATAGAATTGCCCTTATATGGCCATCTTATTTCTTTTACGATGTTGTATTTAAAGCTGTTTGTGATACTAAAAAACTGATGCAGAAGACATAGGCTACCAAAAATTAACAATCACGCTTGGAAATATATACACCCACATGTAGGAATGCTTGAATGTATAAAAGTAGTTATAAATAATGCAAAATAAAAATTATATACATATATACTTTTATACCCGTGCGCACTTGTGTACAAGGGTATTATAACTTTGTTCACATAACGATCGTTTTTAACAGGCAAAACGAATCGAGATAGATATAGACAGATGTATACATAAATGATTAGAATGAACAGAGAAATCGATTAAGCGGTGACTGTCTGTCCGTCCGTCCGTCTGTGCACAAGATAACTCGAGTAAAAATTGAGATATCTTAATGAAACTTAGTACGTGCACTTCTTTCGGGCGTAGGACGGATGGTATTGAAAATGGGCAAAATCTGACAATAACCACGCCTACCTCCCATATAACGGTAATTTTCAGAAATACGAAAACTGCGATATTTTAGTAACTACTACTTTACAACAATTTTTAGACTAAAAATAAGATTATTACAAATGTTTATTTTGTTATGATTACATGTGTATATCTTGGTAACCGCTACACCAATTTCTTCCAAACTTGGCACAGTTGTTGGCCTTAGTACAGCATACTAAATGGCTGAAAATTTTAAAAATCGGACAATAACCACGCCTACCTCCCATATAACGGTAATTTTCAGAAATACGAAAACTGCGATATTTTAGTAACTACTACTTTACAACAATTTTTAGACTAAAAATAAGATTATTACAAATGTTTATTTTGTTATGATTACATGTGTATATCTTGGTAACCGCTACACCAATTTCTTCCAAACATAGCATAGTTGTTGACCTTGGTACAACACGGCAAATGGCTGAAAATTTTTGAAGTCGGACAATAACCACGTTCACATCCCATATAACGGTAATTTAGAGAAATACGAAATCTTCGATAAATCAATAAATACTAAAGGTAGTTAATTCAAAATAGATGCTTGCAATAATTTTTTATCATGAAATACGTTTATGATAAAATTTTGAAAAATGGGCGTGGTACAGCCCCTTTTTGTATCTCGGTTATCGTTCTACCAATTTGTACGAAACTTGGTACGGTAATTGTGCTTGCCACATGAAAGCAAAGAGTTGAAAATTATTGAAATCGGACTAAAATTACGGCCACTTTTCATATAACGGTAAATTTCAGAAATGCTTCAAACTTCGATATTTCGAAATTCAAGGACGCTAATTTACTCAAAATTGATACTAACAACAATCCCTCGAGAAGAAGTAACATTATCTGGAATTTTGGAAAATGGGCGTGCTACCGGCCACATATGACTATATAAGTTTATCTCATTATGTCTAACTGTACGTTCTATCGAAGATGTTTAAAATAGGGGTAAACCACCCCTGCTTACCATGTAGCGGTAGTTTTTGGAAAGGTGAAAAACATGAATTTAGCCTCTTTTACTTTTTGATTTTAGATTAAAAATTATTGATCATTTATGCAATAAATATCAGGAACCGAGTACAAAAGATGTCATTTAAACTTAATGTCTTTCTCGCAGTTTTGTTCCCAAGAATGTAACGTCAATAACTTTCCACAATAGAACCAAACTTGAACACGAGTATTGAGAGCAGTTTGAATGCGAGCAAAATGAGGCTTGGGAACGTTCTTAAGAAGAACATAATGCCGAACAAAACTGACGAGAGTGCCCTCAATGGGAATTATGTACGATGAAACCCTGTAGAACGTTTCCCAAGTAAAGGCGATGCGAACAATAGTTTCAGGAACATTTCTTAGAGAACAAAATGGGAGCAAAACTCTTCGGACTTTTGTGGAAAAGATCTAAATGGGAACAAAAGCCTAAGGAACTTTTTCTCAAAGCACAATTTGAGAACTAAAGTACAGGAACTTTCTGACAGAGAACGAAATGGGAATAAATCTTCTATCTATTTGCGAAGAATGGAAGCGAGCGTTCAATTGTTTGAAATGTTTGAATATTAAAGCTAATCAAAAAAGAACTTAAAGATGATTATGAAAATTAAGTTAACGAAAGACTTAAGACACGAACTTTTCTCGCACAAAAAATCTTGTGATGAACGATCTGGAAGTTGAAATAACCCAGGATTCTGGCATAATAGACCTATCGGTCGCAGTGCTTACCCCACTTATCTATCTAACCCAGGATTCCTCTGGCTTAGAACTAATAATATTTATTCTCACTGAAACGATGTTTCATTACAACATGCAGACTCCCCTCCCATTCTTAACGTTAAGTTCTCAAAATTTTCGATCTCCTTTTTTTTATTTCATGCTCGTTTAAAATGTTCTCGATACTTTCGTTCTTATTGGACATGTTCCCGAAAGTTTCTTTCCCATTCTGTTCTTCTTAAGAACGTTACTGAGAAATTTTGTTCTTTACGGAAACGTTCCCAAACTTTTGTATCTCATTTTTCCCCCTTCAAAGTGCTCTCAATACTCTTTTTCCCGTTTGGTTCTTTTGTGGGAACGTTCTTGACATTACATTTTGTTCTAATGGAGAACTAAACCAAAAGTTAAAAAAAACCCTATTTTGCTTAATTTTTTCCAATTCGACCGTTGCTAATTTTAAAAAATTCTATGAAAGTTGCCAAATAGTAGTATTTATCTAATTAAATTTATACCTCACCTAATGCAAATGCATAAGTATTGTCGAACGGATCTTTATGTGTTAACGTTCAGAAGGCGCAACAGCTCAGCAACTTTTGGGATGGCTGGCTCCTTTTAAACACATTGTTGTTTACTTTCGATGTACTCAACACTTGAGTGTTTGATGATGATTTAATATTTTTTAACAGCGGCTGCAGTAGTTCGGCGCTAGCTGAAGTTCAACTTGTACATATGTAGCTTCTGTTGTCGTATTCAATTTCCTACGTCAATTTTTGAAGTAACAATCGACATGTTGAATTATTGGTGAACGAATGGGCATACGAAAGAAACAAAGGAAATGTTATCCGATTAAAACATATTATATTTTATTGGGTAGTTTCGCATTGTGTGCATTGATGTTGCAAATAATATTCCTACCGAAATAAAGAAATGTGCTAGCATCCTGAAGAATCGTTTAGTCTTATTTTTGAATAGTACGAACAACCTTCATAACTGAGCAAAGAAGAATATTAGCCGTACACTGAGTCAAAACCAATATGGTTTTTTCAACTAAGTTACTGTTTGGTTTTGTCGTGGTAAATTCACCGATTGTGAGAAATGCGATTCAAGTTGAAGATATGAAAATACATTTCGTCGATGTTTTCACAAAACCGCCCATCGACCGTTGTGGCATAAATGAGATTTGGTAATCCTGAACTCCAGGTATCGAGATTTGTGCATAAAAACCATTAAATCGTTATTAAGACAACAGATTTGTAAAATAATAGCTAGAGAAAATATCGCCTATCAAGGCAATGCCTTCAAAGAATAGCCCGTTTTTTCGCTCTCCTGTAAAATTTGAGCGCCGTAAGATAGGCAGTTTTGCAATTGGGCGATGGGCAAAAACATCAACGATTTGTATATCTGGTGGTAAATAGCTGAGGCGACATCAATTTTTTTTTTTGGTTTTCCATAATTACGAAAAAGCATCTGTGAAGTGAAGAAAAAAATCATACGACGAAGAAAAATAATTAAAGGTGAACATTGAAGGACAAATTTAAAGAAGCGCTGAAGCTGATACTCGTTATTTGCTACCATTCAGAAGGTCCGGGCTAAAATTCCGAAGGATGCATAGGTGTTAAAATGACAATGAAAATTTTTGTTTTTTTCTCTAAATTATGAAAAAGCATCTGTGAAGTGCAAAACATAAGCGTATCCAAACGAAAAAAACGGCAAACGTAAATTTGTTGGAAGTAAACAAAAGTGTGGTTAATATTACAAAATCGTTATTGAAACTATCAGCCAAAGCATTGTTAACATTAACCAACAAGTAATTTTTAGCAAAAAAAGCCGACTTAAAAAAAAATATATATCTATATATTTCATGATTCAATGATTGGATCTAGACCAAATTACTATGGGACCACCTCTGAGACATTACCTTTCCGTTGAAAAGAATTATCGAAATCGGTTGACGTGGTGCAAAGTTGTGCGGTAACATACATAAAAAATAAAAATAAAAATAAATTTGAACTTGGTAATATTAACAAAATTTTGATTCATTTTTTTTGCAGTGTATATTTTGCTTTCATATAAATGTTGTACAAAAAACGCTGGTATAGACAAAAATTTTACGATTTGTGACCGAAACTTGTTTTCTCGCATAGATCAGCTTTAATTTCAGCTGCGATCAGGCCCCCCTCAGCGGGGTCTGCGCGCTCTTCTATGAAAATCTATGCACCCACTTTTGAATCGTTTTTTTCGTATTCACCATCTTTACTCTCGGCTTTCAACGTTCAGCCTGTGGTTACTCTAACACGGAAATTGAACGTTACTCATACGCCATGTGCTGCCATTGTTTAGATCATGTATATAATGTGTGTAACCAAAATTGAGATATAAGTACATAAAACTAAAAATCAAGCACAATAAATTTGCAGATAAGAAACTAAAAAGACATGCATAGTTCAAAGTGATACAGGCGATTTTATTATATTTAAAGATGCGCGTGCATATGTCCTTTGTAGTAAAAGTGGAATACATATAAGAATCTGAGGAAGTAAAGAGCAGCACTGGAAGCCAAATTTAAGAAAAAAAATAATTGCAAAACAGCATTCAAAATGAACAACGAAAACTATGCTTGTAAATAAAATAAAGAAAGAACGCAATGCCAAAAATATACGGTTGCATATTCATAGTTGTATTTGTATGTAAAAAAAATGCGAGAAAGACTCGCAAAATATGTGGGAATAAATAGAATTGGGTATATGTACCTACATACATACCATGCTGTGAAACCCCAAACTAAGTCAGGAAAAATACTAGTTTACAACTAGAATTTCCTGACTGAAACCGAACTAGCTCAAAAATGACCAGACTTGTACCAAGTACAAAACGATTTATTCATGCCCGGTTTTATTTGACTTCGACAGTCTAATACAAGAAAATACACAAAATGTTATAACTTTTATTTGCGTATATTGTAGACCATTAAAGCGAGAGCATATTCAATTATACCTATTTTGAACTAGTGTGAGACTGGTATATTTCTGACCGAAATCTGACAATGGCCAACTCGTAGGACATCCCCATGTTAAAAATACCAGTTGATTGCGTGGAAAAAGGATAGTTGGCTGACTAGTTGAGCATGCGATTTATACTAGTTGTGAAGCAGACCTGTTAACTTTGGATTACGACTACTAATCAAAACGATTACGTAGATTCGGTAATCGTAATGATTAATTCAATTAGTGTTTTTAACCGAGGAATAAGTAATCAATTATAATTAGAATTATTCAAAAAACAGTCATGATTATTTGTCATTAAAAAATAATCACTAATAATCAAAAAAAGTAGTTGATTAAATTTGGTGATTACTTTTGATTATTCCTGATTTTTTTAAATTATATTTAATTATTTGTTCGATTTCATTGTAAAGAAACATACCTGTTTGTTTTCTGATGGCATGGCATGCTTAAAGTAGCGGAATACACACATACATATCTAACATACATGCATACTAGTATCCGACCGAAGCTGGAATTTCGGCCGAAACCGAAGCCTAATATCAGGTACAATTCAATATTCGGCCGAACACCGAAGCTGGAGATCCAGTTACGGGAAAGATTTAGTGCATATTTTATGTTAACTCCGGAAGCGATCATTGCTATTACTGCAGCTGTGCTGACTCCAGATGTCAAAATGAATTGGATCAAGGTTCTGCGGAAAACCAACATGGAAATTACATAAAACGGGTAGCTGAAACAATTTTTTTATATACATAAAATCAAAGACTTTCTTTTAAGATTGATAATAATCCTAAAAATAAAGTTATATCAAAACGATCTAAATTTTTTAATTTCGATGATCATGGTAAATGAATTCCTTGAACATACATACGAGTATGTAGTTGTGCTTAATACAAAAGTGTTTTTGTATTTCAGATGATGAAGATGATTCGAGTATTGAGCAAGTTTCTCCTAATAAAAAGATATAAGGAATCTTATTAAACGTCAACTTTATAGTCATATAAGCGATTCAAAGACGGGAGTAGAAGTTTGGAAAGACTATGGATTATTAAAAGAAGCTGTATGTTGTTTGTATAAGTATTCGTTATTACGTAAGGTATTATGTAGATAATATCTATATATGTATTATATTTTTTGTTATAATATTACCATTTTTTGCAGTTTGTTTAAGTTGTATTAAAAGAAGAAAGAATATTTATGTTCACAGAATATAATTTACATAATTATAGATAATCAAAAAAAATTAGGTAATTCTCTAGGGTGGGGTAACAACCCCTAAAAAAGGTGCGGAAAAGTCGGGAGGGGTACCAAACGACGCGTTTCGGCCCCCCTAATAACAATCCGGAGGGGGGGAGATAATATTATTAACCATTTAAAAGTTATGAACAAAAAACTTTTGTTAAATTTCGTTGTTTTCTATGAGCAATTACCACGTCAAAAATGCACTAAATCACCAGTTTCCACTTTTAAAACACTACTAAAACGTTTCCGGTTATTATTTTATGCAAACCAAATCATTTATTCACTTTTATTTTATATATTTCGTTAATAAAACAGAGTAAACAAACTTTGCGCCTGCTAAAATTATTATAACCTCAAATCGCTGGTATTGCCACTTTATTTCACATTTCATTTGCGCTATTATACTCAGTTTACACTATACACTTCTTCTTCTTTTTACTTTCATCTAAATAAGATATTGTAACCAAAATATAATAGCAAATTTCGCTATACCATCGCGCGGTTTTATATTAAAAATTTTCATTATTTATCGAAGTATTAATTTTTATAGAAAAAGCGCCGCAGGCTAAAATTTTTAATAAAAAATCGCGCGATTTTTTAATAAAAATTTTCATTATTTATCGAAGTTTTGATTTTTATGGAAAAAGCGACGCAGGCGAAAATTTTTAATAAAAATAATATTATTAGGGGAGCCGAAACGCGTCGTTTGGTACCCCTCCCGACTTTTCCACACCTTTTTTAGGGGTTGTTACCCCACCCTAGAGAATTACCAAAAATTAAATTTATTGTAAAAATAATCGCATTAGTTTTTCTGTTTATTTTTTTGTTCAAATTGGCTAAAAATACGATTATTTTTGGATTATTTTTAATGGTAATCGGTATTTATTGATTTAAAAGTGGAAATAATGGTAATTACTCTTTAAGCAGATTGAAAAAATAAATAATTAAATCGGTAATCATTACACTTTATAATCATTACTTAACAGCTCTGTTGTGAAGTAGGTTACTACTGATACATTTGACTACAGGGTATTTATGCAATGCAGATGTATGTGCATGTATGAGAATACTTGAACAGTGATTTAAAAAAAAACACGTCAAGCACCATAAAACCATAAAAAAGTAGTTAAATATTGAAAAATACTGCACAGTTGTTAGAGGTGGCAGGCATATCCGGTAAATTTAAAAAGAAGTTGGAAGTGCTACAAGCGATATTTCTATAGTTTAAACACGTGCGTGCAAACTTACTTTGTGGCTAAATTAGAATACATGCATACATATAAGGAGCTGAGGAAGCAAAGAGAAGCACTGGCGGCCAGTTTTAAACAAACAACTGCCAAACAGCATTCCAAACAAGGAAAATGATGCTTGCAAATAAAAAGTAAGAAAGAAAACAATGCGTAAAATATTCAGTTGCATATTCATAGTTATGTTTGAATTAAAGAAATGGGGGAAAGACTAGAAAAGTGTGGGAAAATAAATAGAATTGGATATATATATTTATGCAATGCAAATATGTGTTCATCTATGAGAATGTTTGTGGATTTATTTTCAAAAGTTTTATGGAGCTTTTATGGTTTCAAAACCAAATTTAATTAAGAAATAAATTTCTGTTTTCGGTAAACTACATACATACATATATGCATGTATATGTCTCCATGTAAAACCGTACTAGAAAAAAATGTTCACCGTGCAGTTTAAAGTACGAATTCAAAAAAAAATTTAATTTATTTTGGGCAAATATAGGTTCCCCCTTTTTATATTTTTCATCATACCTTGGACATATTTACAGGCGGATTCGCCAAAAAATAAATTATTTCTTTTTCGAAATTGCCTTGCCTAAATACTTTAGAGACAGGGGTGTATGGCGAACTATTTTTGTTTGCTTGTAAGGTCGACTGTAAAGCTGAAATTAGTCAAGAACGTAAACCTACCGGTACGTAAACCCGAGTCAGCTGACACGATCTGTCTTACCAAAGCGCCATGTAAATGAAAACTCAATACCGCAGAATTTTTCTGTAGTTGTAGCCCATAGCGCAGAAATCCGCGGAATTTAGATTTTTCGGTGTCAGCTGATTTCTTTCTTCTATAGATGGTTGCCACTTCGCAAGTTTTGCAGATGGTAAAAAAGTTATAAGTTCCTATACAAAATACGTTTAAAATACTTGAAATTTACTATGGAGTAAGGTTTTTTGATGAAAACTAAGTAGTTTATATTTAGCCACGATCTATTATAGCACGAAAAATTGTAGTTGAAAAGGCAAGTTTATGAAAAGGCATTGATGAGTGGCAACACTGTAGTAAGCAACACTGAGGGCTCCAGTAATCGACAAAATTCTGCATATACAGAAAGTGCAGTATACGTTCTGCGTTCTTGACTAATTTCAGCTTAAGTACTTTTATTTTCATTGCTTTGCTCATTGTGGTAGTTGTCGTTGTTACTAGAACTGCAAAAATTTGCATAAAAGAGGAGAAACATGAATTTAGTGAAGGAAATATTGTATCCTTCGACTGCTGTCATAGCAAAAAATTGCACCAAGTAAACTTAGAAAAGAAAATATTGAGGAAGAACTCCAAGAAATCAAAAAAAACTAACTGCTGTACTTATTAAAATATGCATGCATTCGCATTTATCGAAAAAAAGGCAAAGAGAATAAGCAAATTGTCGAGCAATCGTTGTCTTCAGCTGCCACGCAGCGACTGTGTAATATCGCAGTTTTAGAAAAGTAAACCAAAAAAGAATGCTTCGCATGCAAAAGTAAACAAAACAATAAAGAAACTGAGTATGCAAAAGAGAGTGAAATCTGAGCTATTACGTTTTGCGGTGCAGTGCATGTCAGACTTGTTTTTACAAATAAATTCTCCACGTTCGTTTTTCGTGTATTCTCTGCTATTTGTGGTTGCTTGTCTTGGCCTTTCTGAGGAGGTGAATTGGAAAACCAAGTTTGTTCTAAAGGCACATGCTGTGCGGCGTTCGATGCGTCAAAAGTGAATGCAATGCAAGATGACGCAGAAACAATGAGTAAGCAACAAGATGGTGGTAGAGTGGTAATGTATGAAGGGACCCCCCCAATACAGTATTTCGGTTGAAAAAACGTGCTGCACTTACGTTTTTTCAATATTCGCCTGCATTTTCGTCCTCTTATTTTCTTTTGTATTACATGTTAACTTATATCTTTTGAATTGTATTTTAAATGTTTTTTTTATGCCAAAAAGTTTGTTTGTTTTTCTTGCAAAAAGCAATGCAGGAAAAAAACGTTTCCCCTAAGTTTTCGTAAAATATGGTTATCTCAAATGAATTAGAATAACAAACTAAAAGCGAATTGAATGTCATTAACTAACCAATACGAATTTTCAAAATAAATTTATTGTGTATATTTTCAGTGATTAGGGGAATAATGTAATAAAAGTAAAATACGCAACAATTTCAACTATACAAGACACGGGCATCAGGGTATGTTAAATACTCGTAAATAAATAATGTTTTTGAAATTCGTGTCGACGAAGGTTTATTATTCGTTGAAATTAAGAGGAAATAATTAAAAAGTCTAAGTTCGGGCGGAGACATTAAATACCCGGAGGAAGTATTCAATATAGTTTTTTTCACTTTTCCGAAAACTACCGTTACGTGGTAAGCAGAGATGGTTTTAATCCTTTTTCAAACATCTTCGATAATATGTGGGTGGTATCACGGCCCAATTTTCAAAATTCCATAATAATATTATTTCTTTTCAAGGGACTTTGAATAAATTACCGTTCTTAAATTACGAGATATCGAAGTCTAAAGCATTTCTGAAATTACCGTTATATGAAAAGCGGCCGTAATTTTACTCCATTTCAATAATTTGCAACGTTTTGCTTTTATGTGGCAAGCACAAAAAAAATACCGAGTTCGGTAAAAATTGGTTGAACCGTTACCTAGATACATATATGTATGTTATCATAAGTGGGGGGTGCCGCAATGAAAAGAATAGTGACAATATATGTAATTATTTTTGTAGCTTTGACCTACAAACATTGCACGGCTAATAGGGACGTCGGGCGACTAAAGTGCTTCTGAGCACATTAATTAGTCCATTTATTCAGAGAATTTTTAAAAGGCAGGCCCCAAAATTTGTAAAAACTAATAACGACAATAACTTCCCTATGAAAAAAACAAAAACAAAAATTTAATTTATTTGTAAATTTTTATTGTCGATTGCTTTAATCCTTGGGTTGGTTTTAAAAGTTTAATTAAGTCAAGTTAGGGGATTTTCTTACTCCTCTAAAAAGAAGTATTTAGTGAACTTTTGTGGTTTTATTGTCAAAATAATTAAATGGTAGT
>NW_016162576.1:0-39028 GCF_001687245.7 Rhagoletis zephyria
GGCAGTGGTACTTAATGAGCGGGAAATTTGGATCCACTGCTCGCATATCTCGGTTTGTTGAAGAGTGATCTCTGAGAGCACGCGTGAGAGTCGGTAGCGAATGAATTGGCTGTCTGTTGTGATTGCAGCTTTTCGACGTTAAGCTTTCCTTGCATATTTGTGCGCACATTTTTTGCTGCACAGAGGCGGGTGCGTTTCTTGGCTGCAACAAGATAGTGGGCCGAGTCGATGCTTGGCCCTCGGAGTGTACGTACGTCCAAAACACTGGAAGCATGCATACCGTCTATCACAACATGATCGATTTGGATTTTTCGATCCGGAGACGGCCAAGACAGCCACGTAGCTTGATGAATCTTTTTATGCTTGAACCTAGTACTCCATACTACCATGTTTAGGGCCCTAGCGAAGTCGATCAGCCTCAGTCCGTTGTCGGACGTTTCATCGTAGAGGCTGAATTTTCCGACGGTGGTTCCAAATATCCCTTCCTTGCTCACCCTGGCATTGAAGTCGCCAAGCACGATTTTGATATCGTGGAGAGGGCAGCACTCGTACGTTCGCTCCAAGCGCTCATAGAATAGATCCTTGGATACCTAATCCTTCTCTTCCGTTGGGGCATGGGCGCAGATGAGCGAGATGTGGAAGAATCTCACTACGATACGGATTATGGCAAGACGCTCGTCCACCGGGGTAAACAACAGTACTTGCGACGGAGCGTTTGGTCGAGCGAGGACATCAACCAGCCGGACAGAGGCACCTTCCCCATTAAGGGTCCGGACATTCCAGGTGCATGCTCTCAAATCGTAGTCCTTTAAACGTTTGCCGTGGTCGTCATCATAAGGGGGGGTCTCACCCAAGGCATTGCTTCGCTTCTTCACTGGAGAGGTTTTTACGTCGTTACCGCAGCTCGCACATGGGTTGCTCACGTTGCCCAGAGTGCACGAACGAGGACGCAAGAGTCGGAATTGAGTATAGCCGTACAACTGTAACTGCAAACCCAGCACAACGACTATACCCCATTGCAGTTAGATTTTTTGTGGTAAAATAATATTTTGCGATAACTACACTTGTGATTAGCTAATTAGGTCAGCAACATTTTGATCAATTTTGGCTATATTGTTTAATGTTTATTATTTTTTCATAAAAGTCTTGCTCATTATATAACAAACATCATATAAATCTGCGTTTCTAACTTTGTGCAAAAGTTTTGAAAAATCTGTAAAGCTTCAGCTAAATTTTCCACTTTATATAAAGATTTTTTAGAATTTCTTGAGTATGTAGTTTAATATCCTATTATATTATAGGGCAATAATATGCCAGGGTTAAGTTGCTAAAGAATCACCTTGATTTTCATAAATTTTTTTCCATAAAAAGAAAGATTCGAATATATTTTGTATGGTAAAAAACGCGATTCTTTAGCAACTTAAATCTTGCACATTATTACCCTAGAATGGGACGAAACGTTCGTGCAACCAAGCATTCGAAATACAAATGGCCAAGTGTAACAATATTTTTCGATGGTCGAACTATTTCCATACAAAATACGTTGAATGCAGATCATGAAAATTAAAAAATAAGGAATATTATTTCCAAAATTAGTGCAAGTATAAATTGAAACGGGAACGTCGACTCCGTCATCATCGACTGCGGGTTCGGGTTCTTCTAAACAACTTTCCATGCTGCTACCATTTAGCAGGGCGGGAAAGTGTTCCCTCCATAATTTAAGTATGCTCTGGACATCGGTTACTAGGTCGCCATTATTGTTCTTACAGGAGTACGTCCCGGTCTTCAAACCTTCCGTAAGTCGCCTAACTCTCTGGTAAAATTTTCGGGAATTCTTCCTGTCGGCCAGCATTTCAAGCTCTTCGCACTCACGTATTTCGGCCTCTCCTTATTGCGGCAAATCGTTTCACTTCCCTCTTCAGATCCCTATAGCGATCCCACATAGCGCGCGTCGCGCTTTCGCAGCGTGGCCCTGTAGGCAGTTGTTCTTTCGGGCTCGCCGACTACTTCTTCGGCGGCGGTACTTAATGAGCGGGAAATGTGTTTCCACTGCTCGCATATGTCGGTTTGTTGAAGAGCAGGTGTGAGTGTCGAGTAGCGAAAGCACTGGCTGTCTGTTGTGATTGCAGCTTTTCGACGTTAAGCTTTCCTTGCATATTTGGGCGCACATTTTTTGCTGCACAGAGGCGGGTGCGTATCTTGGCTGCAACAAGGTAGTGGTCCGAGTCGATGTTTGGGCCTCGGAGTGTGCCTACATCTAAAACACTGGAAGCGTGCCTTCCATCTATCACAACATGATCGATTTGGTTTCTTGTTTTTCGATCCGGATACAGCCACGTAGCTTGATGGATCTTTTTATGCTTGAACCTAGTACTGCATACTACCATGTTCTCAGCCTCAGTCCGTTGTCGGACGTTTCGTCGTGGAGGCTGAATTTTGCGACGGTGGTTCCAAATATCGTTTCCTTGCCCACCCTGGCATCCAAGTCGTCCAGCACGATTTTGATATCACGACGGGGGCAGCGCTCGTACGTGCGCTCCAAGCGCTCATAAAAGAGATCCTTGGATGCCTCATCCTCTTCCGTCGGGGCATGGGCGAAGATGAGCGAGATGTTGAAGAATCTCGCTTTGAAGCGGATTGTGGCTAAACGCGGTTTCATCCGAGGCTTTGCCTTGCTCCTTCACTGGAAGTGGTTTTTACGTGTGGTTTTTACGTGGCGGGTCTCAAAACCAGCGCACAATCCATTGCTGGGATGGGGTGGTTTCGCAACCAAATACACGTTTGTATAGCGAGTCGCTTGGTCTAAGCAGACACCCGCTTGCAGCCGCACCTACTGGTGAACAGACGCTGCAGACTTCAGGGAGCCCTTAAACCGAATAAGTCGGAGTGGCCTCACCGGAGCTCCTTCTCTTTCTGACGTGACCCAAGGCTCCACTCGGATTGGTTACCGCATCTTGCACATGGGTTGCTCACGTTGCCCAGAGTGCGCGAACGAGGACGCAAGAGTCGGGATTGAGTATAGCCATGCAACTGTAACTGCATACCCAGCGCAACGACTATACCCCATTGCACTCTTATGGCAGATGTATGCTGTTGTAGTCTTTTCAGATGTTGCTACATAGTAGCATTTCTAAACATATTTTCCTATTTAGGAAGTTCTAAGAATGTTATATTTTTGGCCAACTTCTCTAGGTTCTATTGAACTTAGTTTCTTATCGTTATTCAGACAACACTTACGCACCACTGAAAGTTCCATCTCAATTATTTTGCAATATGTATAATTAAAATTTTTTTTTTCGAAAACAAATACAAAACAAAACACGTGCAGAAAACTGAACTCAGGCTAAATGTCGCCCATTGTACTGTTTTCATGTTATTTTTAACCTGTTTTAAATCTACTTCATTTACGAATAAATCGAAGCAAATTGTTAGGTGTTAAAGGGCCCAGTTCGTCTCAACACATCGCTGCCAAAAACCTCATACTTAATCCTTGTAATGGCGAGGCTGAGACAAAAACTGTTCCGCCATCTCATACTCTTCAAGGCAGGAAGGGCAACTGAAGCTGTCATTACATTATATGAAAGAAAAAAAAGAAACACTTATGTCGAGAAAAAATGTTTGGTGTAAACTTTTTAGGCACCCGCTCGCTCAGGACTACAATTGGCCTTGGACGATTTTTGCATTAAAAACTTTTGACTTATACCTTCACTAACAAAAATTCAAAATGATATTGTTTGCATCTAATGTTTGTTTCTAATAACTTTCATTTAAAAAGTAGTTCGATTTATAACACAAACCACATGAATAACAGCTTCAAAGGTTGCACAATGTTCACAAAAATTTATTAAACTAAAAAAAAAATAATCAAAATTTCAAACTTTTTTTCCAGAATATTTAGAAAATTTTCGAGTAGGCAGTTTTGTAGCCCATCGATTACCGTACTGTCGAATTTTAGTTTTTTTTCCTCCATATAACGCATGAAACATATCTTATTTTATATGGAGGAAATTGCTCCACACCCTCTACAAAAAAATTCTAACAAATCAACGTTAATTTTTGTGCCTTGGAACTCGCACTTTGTTTGACTAAAATAAAATAGAATATATACATATGTATATATATAATACTTTGCACCGAATTGCTGACATAGAATTTTAATAATTTTTTGCGTATATTCTAAAAAAAAAATAGTTTGACGTTGATGGTATTCTCCGCATTTACATATGGTGATCTGAAATGCCCGATTCCATTCTTCGTTTTTATATTTAGTTAACTTTTTTGTCTTCTCCTTCTTCTTATTTGGCGTAGTAACAGCCTAAGCGTTTTTGCCGAGTTTAACAAAGCACGCCAGTCGTTTCTTTTCTGTGCTAACTGACGTCAATTGGAAACGCCAAGTGAAGCCAAGTCCTTCTCCACCTGATCTTTCCATCGCAGTGGGGGCCTCCCTCTTCCTCTGCTACCACCAGCGGGTTCCGAGTTGAATACTTTCAGAGCTGGAAAGTCGGTGTCCATTCGAACGACATGGCCAAGCCAGCGGAGCCGCTGTATTTTAATTCGCTGCATTATGTCCATGTCGTTGTAAAGCTCATACTCGGCGTCGCAAACGCGTAAAGGCCCGTAAATCTTCCGCAAAATCTTTCTCTCGAGTACTCCAAGAGCCGCCTCATCGAATGTTGTCATCGTCCATGCTTCTGCGCCATATACCAGCACGGGCATGATCAGTGACTTATAGAGTGGTTTCCGTACGTCGAGAGGGGACTTTACTCCTGAATTGCCTACTCAGTCCAAAATAGCACATGTTGGCAAGAGTGATTCTGCGTTGGATTTCCATGCTGACATTATTATTGGTGTTAATGCTGGTTCCCAAGTAAACGAAATTCTCTACTCTCTCGAAATTATAACTGTCAATAGTGACGTGGGTGCCAAGGAGCGAATGTGCTGACTGTTTGTTTGATGAGAGGTGATACTTCGTCCTGTCCTCGTTTACCACCTGACCTATTCGCTTTGCCTCCTTATCCAAATTGGAAAAGGCAGAACAGGGCTAGAATCGTCACATACGATATCGTACTACGCGTCACGTTAAAACACATTTTTCGGATTATGACATACGTGAACGTACTCTTTGTCCCATTCACCTTCTACTGCCTGACGTATTACCTAGTTTTCTTTCATATCGTTTTCAATCCGTGAACTGATGTTCCAGCAATTGGACGCTCTTGTAGTACATTGGTCCTGAGCGGTTGAGTTCTGCAGCTCTTATTATCTTTTCCAACATCAGATTGAAGAAGTAATATGAGAGGGAGTAGCCCTGTCTGAAACCCCGTTTTGTGGCGGACGGCTCGAAGAGGTCTTTCCCAATTCTGATGGAGCTGGTGGTATTGCTCTACGTCATTTTACACAGCCGTATCAGTTTGGCGGGGATGCCAAATTCAGATATAGCGGCGTCAAGTCGAAAAATAGGTGGTGAGTGTCGATCCTTTTCACGCGGTTCTTTTTTAGGATTTGGCGTATTGTGAATATCTGCTCCACCATTTTCCAGGCCTAAAGCCACACTGATAGGCCCAATCAGTTCATTGACGGTGAGCTTCAGTCTTTCACACAATACGCTTGATAACACCTTGTAACCTATGCTTAGAAGGCTGATACCGCGGTAGTTGGCGCTTGTGGCGGGGTCGCCTTTCGTGTGGATTGGACAGAGCACACTTAAATTCCAGTCGTCGGGCATGCGTTCATCTGACCATATTCTGTATAAGGGTTGATGCATGCACCTTATCAACTCCTCGCTACCGTGCTGGAATAGCTCAGCTGGCAGGCTCTGTGCTCCAGCAGCTTTGTTGTTTTTCAGCCGCATTATTGCTATTCGTAACTCGTCATAGTCAGGCGGAGGAACATCGACTCCGTCATCGGAGCTCGGTTTCTTCTTCTCCACAACTTTCCGTACTGCTACCATTCAGTAGGGTGGAAAAGTGTTCCGTCCATAATTTAAGTACGTTCTGAACATCGGTAACTAGGTCGCCGTTGTTGCTCTTACAGGAGCACTCTCTGGTAAAATTTTCGGGCATTCTTCCTGTCAGCCAGCATTTCAAGCTCTTCGCACTCACGTATTTCGGCTTCTCTCCTATTTCGGCAAATACGTCTCGCTTCCCTCCTCAGATCCCTATAGCGGTCCCACATAGCGCGCGTTGCGCCCGATCGCAGCGTGACCCTGTAGGCGGCATCTTTTCTCTCTGCAGCTTCCTGACACTCCTAATCGTACCAGGTGTTCATTCGGGCTCCCTGAGATCCGACTACTTCTTCGGCAGTGGTACTTAATGAGCGGGAAATTTGGATCCACTGCTCGCATATCCCGGTTTGTTGAAGAGTGCTCTCTGGGAGCACGCGTGAGAGTCGGTAGCGAATGAATTAGCTGTCTGTTGTGATTGCAGCTTTTCGACGTTAAGCTTTCCTTGCTATTTGGGCGCACATTTTTTGCTGCACAGAGGCGGGTGCGTTTCTTGGCTGCAACAAGATGGTGGGCCAAGTCGATGCTTGGCCCTCGGAGTGTACGTACGTCCAAAACACTGGAAGCATGCCTTCCGTCTATCACAACATGATCGATTTGGATTTTTCGATCCGGAGACGGCCAAGACAGCCACGTAGCTTGATGAATCTTTTTATGCTTGAACCTAGTACTCCATACTACCATGTTTAGGGCCCTAACGAAGTCGATCAGCCTCAGTCCGTTGTCGGACGTTTCGTCGTAGAGGCTGAATTTTCCGACGGTGGTTCCAAATATCCCTTCCTTGCTCACCCTGGCATTGAAGTCGCCAAGCACGATTTTGATATCGTGGAGAGGGCAGCACTCGTACGTTCGCTCCAAGCGCTCATAGAATAGATCCTTGGATACCTAATCCTTCTCTTCCGTCGGAGCATGGGCGCAGATGAGCGAGATGTGGAAGAATCTCACTACGATACGGATTATGGCTAGACTCTCGTCCACCGGGGTAAACAACAGTACTTGCGACGGAGCGTTTGGTCGAGCGAGGACATCAACCAGCCGGACAGAGGCACCTTCCCCATTAAGGGTCCGGACATTCCAGGTGCATGCTTTCAAATCGTAGTCCTTTAAACGTTTGCCGTGGTCGTCATCATAAGGGGGGGTCTCACCCAAGGCATTGCTTCGCTTCTTCACTGGAGAGGTTTTTTACCGCATCTCGCACATGGGTTGCTCACGTTGCCCAGAGTGCACGAACGAGGACGCAAGAGTCGGAATTGAGTATAGCCGTACAACTGTAATTGCAAACCCAGCACAACGACTATACCCCATTGCAGTTAGATTTTTTGTGGTAAAATAATATTTTGCGATAACTACACTTGTGATTAGCTGATTAGGTCAGCAACATTTTGATCAATTTTGGCTATATTGTTTAATGTTTATTCTTTTTTCATAAAAGTCTTGCTCATTATATAACAAACATCATATAAATCTGCGTTTCAAACTTTGTGCAAAAGTTTTAAAAAATCTGTAAAGCTTCAGCTAAATTTTCCACTTTATATAAAGATTTTTTAGAATTTTTTGAGTAGGTAGTTTAATATCCTATTATATTAAAGGGCAATAATATGCCAGGGTTAAGTTGCTAAAGAATCACCTTGATTTTCATTAATTTTTTTCCATAAAAAGAAAGATTCGAATATATTTTGTATGGTAAAAAACGCGATTCTTTAGCAACTTAAATCTTGCACATTATTACCCTAGAATGGGACGAAACGTTCGTGCAACCAAGCATTCGAAATACAAATGGCCAAGTGTAACAATATTTTTCGATGGTCGAACTATTTCCATACAAAATACGTTGAATGCAGATCATGAAAATTAAAAAATAAGGAATATTATTTCCAAAATTAGGGCAAGTATAAATTGAAACGGGTTTTAATTCCAAAACCTTTTAGGGAACAATTATAGTCTTGAGCGAGAACTTTTCGGGGACATAATGATTTTAAAAATCCGTTATCAAACAACAAATGTACAGCAATAACGCGTTTTAGTTGCTTTAAGCGGGTGCATAAAAAAAATTTTGACACACAAAAGTTTTTCTCGAGTGACCTGGCACCCAAAGTAAGACAAGTTCGTTATGCTTTCCAGCGTAATTTAGCCGAGACTTACATTGCCTGACCAGCCTGGAAGTAGTTACATGGGCTGGCCAATGCATTGATTGCTGCTTCGCTGTCACCACGGACACGTAAACTCCTGCATCTCCACCTATTTTCCACCACGTACTCCATGGTCTTGGGGATTGCAAACACCTCGGCTTGAAATGCCGAGGTATATTCTACAACAGAAACGTGAGGCTCATTCCCATCAGTGTTGCCATTTATTCTTTTGACGTCCCACCAGATTTATAAACAAACATCGCTATAATTCAGCTAAATAATTTCAATTCTCTAAACACCATTATGAAAAAATAGTTTGTTTTATAATTTAGCAGTTCACTTTTATTTTATAAAACAGATCATATGTTTATAAAAGAAAAAACAATAAGTTTTCCAACAAAAACAAGAAAAACAGACCCTGCAAGAACAGTGACTATCATTTGACAAATCATTTGAGTGGCAAGACTGATAGAGATTTCTGTCACTGGCTACCTACAAGTTTCTATCAAATTCTAAAGGGCAGTGTGAAAAATCTGATGTAAACATTTGTGTACATGTGATCTTCCGTCTTCCTCCAACTTATGGCCTTATTTAATGGTCTCTTTTTAACCAACGCAAAATTTGCAAATGTGTTAGTAAGATAAATGAGAATGGGTTAGTTTCCATCACACAATTCTTGTAGGGGATGTATTATTTAACAAATACAAAATAGGAACAGCGCTATGTGCTTTTATAAACAGCGCTGGAATTTTATGGCACTAAATAAGCCCTTATTAGAAGCTTTGATTTCGATAAATTGAAATGATTTAAAAATTGGTCACAAGAATGTCGTCTTCGTTTTCGTGACTGTTGAGCTTGTTGGAGTTTGTAATATGTAGTCACTGCAAAACTTATTTGCATGTTTAAGTCCTTATATATATATATATATATATATATATATATAGATTGGCGCTTACACAGATGTTAGTGTTTGGCCGAGCTTCTCCTCCGACATGTGGCGTGCGCCTTGATGTTGTCACAGAACGCGGAAGGACCTACAGTTTTACGCCGACTCCGAACGGCGATTGTTTTTCATGGTAGAAATACACTCGGAGGTTTGCCATTGCCTGCCGAGGGACGACCGCTGTTAAGAAAAAACCTTTTTCTATATTTTTTGCAATGTTGCTTTGACCAGAGTTTGAACCCAGGTGCTGATGAGTGGAAGCGCGCACTGCTTACCACTACACCACAGCGGCCGACATTAAGTCCATTCCCGCATATATTAAAAAAAATAAGTAAATAAAACACCTGTACATGAGGTGTCAAATTAAATACAAACTTTTGATGTAATGTTGAAAATGCGAAAAAAGTTTAACGTTAACAAATTATTAACAGCAAACAGCGTTTCAGTCTCATCGGTTTTTGCAGTGCAAAATGTAAATGTAAAGAATTGCGACCATTATGAGTAAAATCGTTAAAAACTAGCTAAGAGCTCCTGAATAAACATTAAAAATCCCGCTAGTAACCGAATTCTAAATTTTACGGCTAAGTATAAAATAAAGTCGCTAGATCTGGTGGGGAAATGACTAACATGGCAACACTGACCCCCGTTATCTTCGATGTAAAATAAGTATATATACTTAATATAAAAAAGGGTATGTCCTATCATAACAACTTATTTTTTATACTCGTACCTTTATGTTAAAGAAATAGTCAGACCTATTCTGCATTTCGACTCGAATCGAAATTTTCTCCGTTTGGCAACTTTGGTATTCACCGTTCCGTTTCGTTTTGATCAATCTTCGAAATTTACGATTGTACCTATTCTACATTTCGATCGTATTTACGTTTTTCTAAGTTGCAAATTTGTTGACGGAGAACGTTTCGATTGTTATTTTCGTGGGTTTAAATATTAAAATTTTATAAAAAAAATTAAGTGAAATATACTGTGCATGATTGTAAGTCATCATAAATGAATTTTCTCGATTTCTGTGTTTTCGCGAGCGGTAATACGGGCAATACGAAAAATTGGCTCAAAGAATAGCACGCAAAAGGGATATTGCGCGACGTTTTCAAAGTGGAAGTCCAGGCGTTTTTGTTTACATTATCTATAAATAGGACTGTGAAATGCACTGAATACAATTTATTCTTTTTATATAAAATTAATAGATGTATGCACATAGGTACATACATACATAAAATGTGAAGTTACATAAAAAAAAGGTGCTTTTATTATTGCACTTGTTTGCAAAGTGGGTACAAAATGTTTTCGCTGCAATCAGAGTGGCCATATGTCAAGAAGTTGTCCGAATTCAGCAGCTAATGTCAGAATAGTGCAAAACTCAAAACGCCTGAAGAAGATTAAAATTAACAACGTGGAGGTAAACTGCTTGGTTGACACGGGCGCAGACGTCTCGATCCTAAGACGACGTAATTGCAGCAAAATGAACATAAGCGGCATACAGGGCAGCGCCTCCAACCTACGAGGATTGGGTAATAAACTTATTCGACCTGTTGGCTGTTTTGTAGCAGACGTTGAAGTTGATGGTATGCAGACGTTACAAAAATTTGTTGTGGTGGCCGACAGAGATATTGAGTACGACGCATTATTGGGTTACGACTTTATTAGCAAATTTAATTTCATATCGACGTTGGGCGGATATAAGTTTTTGCCTCTGCTGGGGGAAGAAACTTTCGACAACACAAATCAGCTAAGTATATATAATGTAGTAGAAACATATAATGATTTTGATGTACCCCCACAGTACAAGCAAGATGTGCGCCTAATGATTGAGAGCTACCAACCGGCCGAAGTTACTGCCGAGTGCCCAGTAAAATTAAAGATAATACCCGACGGAAACATTGTACCATTTCGACATTCGCCAAGTCGCCTTCCTGTGACCGAAGCCGAAGCAGTAAAGCAGCAGATCGACGAGTGGCTGGACGCAGACATTGTACGGCAGTCCACCTCAAATTTCGCCAACCGTATCGTTGTGGTGAAGAAAAAAGATGCCACCTATAGGATCTGCATTGATTTTCGCAAACTAAATACGATGGTACTGAAAGACTGTTTCCCGGTACCGGTAATGGATGACGTGCTCGAAAAGCTACAGAAAGCGAAGTATTTCACTGTAATGGATTTGGAAAACGGCTTTTTCCACGTCCCAATTGAGGAAAGTAGCCGCAAATTTACCGCTTTTATTACGAAGGATGGACTTTTTGAGTTCAATCGCGCTCCGTTCGGGTTCTGCAACTCACCCGCCGTTTTCATACGTTTCATAAACCATGTGTTTCAAGGTCTCATGAACGAGGATATCCTGGATTTGTACATGGATGATATTATCATTCATGGAGTGACGGCGGACGAATGTCTTGCGAAGATGCGAAAAGTTTTCGACACAGCGGCAGCTAACGGCCTGAAAATAAAATGGAAGAAATGCCACTTTCTGCAGACGAAGATTCACTTCTTGGGCCACACGATTGAAAATGGTAAAATATGGCCTGGCAAGGAGAAAACAAGTGCCGTCAGCAAATTTCCAGTTCCTCGAAATGTTAAAGCCGTGCAGTCTTTCTTGGGACTGACGGGGTTTTTTCGCAAGTTTGTGAAGGAATACGCCCATATTTCCCGACCACTGACAAAGCTGCTGCGCAAAGATACAGATTTTCAAATGGGTGCAGCGGAGCTGAATGCATTTCAGCGGTTGAAAGATGTCTTAGTTCGAGAACCTGTGCTGAAAATATACGACAGATACGCTAATACTGAATTGCACACAGATGCGTCAAAAGACGGATTTGGTGCAGCGCTACTCCAATGGCAAGAGGGGCAGCTCCATCCCGTTTTCTTCTGGAGCAAAAAGTCAACTGAAGCAGAGGCACGTCAGCACAGCTATATCCTAGAAGCTAAAGCTGTTTTCTTGGCAGTGAAAAAATTCCGTCACTATCTGCTAGGAATTGCATTCAAGCTAGTAACAGACTGTGCTGCTTTTAAGCAGACGATGAGCAAAAGGGATGTCCCACGCGAGGTGGTACAATGGGTTATTTATTTGCAAGATTTTGAATTTGAAATCGAACATCGTGCGGGTGTGCGACTTAAACATGTTGACTGCCTTAGCCGTTACCCTCAGCAAATTATGCTGGCGTCGTCAGAAATTTCGGCGCGCATGAAAAAAGCGCAAGCAGATGATGCGATGATCAAAGCTGTAGCAGAGATTCTTGCCAGTCGGCCGTACGAGGGATATAAGTTGAAAGGAGGCATTGTATATAAAACCGTGAATGGAAATGATCTCCTAGTGGTCCCTAAAGCGATGGAAAAAGAAATAATTGTTGACGCACACAATGTGGGTCACTTTGCGGGTCAGAAAACCATGCATGCAGTTCAGCAAAGCTTTTGGATACCACACTTGGAGAAGAAGGTTGCACAGGTCGTTAGCAATTGCGTTAAATGCATCATACATAATAAGAAAGTTGGCAGAAAGGAAGGTTATCTGCATTGCTTATACAAAGGGGATAGACCATTGAGTACACTGCACGTGGACCACCTCGGCCCCATGGATGCCACCATAAAACAATATAAATACATTTTCGCTATGGTGGATGCGTTTACGAAATTTGTCTGGTTATATCCGACGAAAACGACTAGCAGTGACGAGGTGCTCAAGAAGTTACAAGATTGGTCTGCCATTTTTGGGCATCCAGATCGAATAATCAGTGATCGCGGTGCTGCATTCACATCGAATATGTTTGAAGAGTATATAAAAACCAATGGTGTCGAACATGTGTGGAGCACAACTGGAGTGCCTCGAGGGAACGGCCAAATAGAACGCGTCAATCGCTCAGTGCTGGCAATCATAGCAAAACTGTCTTCCGAGGAGTCGTCGAAATGGTTCAAAGTCGTACCGAAAGTGCAGGCAGCGATTAACGCTTATGTTCATTCGTCGACGAAAAGGTCTCCATTTGAGCTAATGTTCGGGGTACGGATGAAAACCGGGTGTGATAGCCGTATTATAGAAATGCTTGAACAGGAGATGTACGAGAATTTCGATGTTGAAAGGCAACGATTGCGGAAAGACGCAAAAGACGAGATTCAACGCGCACAGGCAGCCTATAAAAAGCAATTTGATAAAAAACGAAAAGCCGAGTATGGTTATCAAGTTGGAGACTTGGTCGCAATTCGTCGCACGCAATTCGTTGCTGGAAAAAAACTGGCAAGCGAATACTTGGGTCCATACGAGATTACGAAAGTAAAACGGAATGGAAGATATGATGTTCGAAGAGCCGCGTACGTAGAGGGACCTGTCAACACATCGACTAGCTGTGACAACATGAAACTTTGGAAGTATGTTATTGACAATGATGAGGAGTGGTCATCTGAGGCAGATGACTAAATCAGAATGGCCGAGTGTAACATGGGAACCCTAGTTGGTAGATCTCCAAAGTGGTAATTTATGTAATGTAAGTGCAGCGATAACAGAGCATCAGAGAACCAGCAGTCAATCAGCCGCGTCGTCGTTTAATATGTAGCAGCAGAGAACCAGCAGTCAGTCAGCAGAGTCGCGGTAGGTAGCAGCAGGGAGTCAGCAGTGAGTTGTTTCTGATGATCGAAGTCAGTCACTCTGCGGAGCGGTTGTTAAAAGGGTCGTCGTGAAGTCCAGTTGTCGTTTGTCTTTATACGTACCATTTACTATTAATTTAAATTTAAACATATATGTCACTCGAACCTAATTATTGTACTTGCACTAACTTAAATATACGATTTTATTATTGGCTACACTAAAAAGTGTTACATACATGAATTCGGAGCGGATTCATTTCGGCATACCGCACTGCAGTAGGACCAGTCAGTAAATTCTGAAAATTTACTGAACACATTTTTTTAGAGTACAAAAACAAGAAGAAGAAAGTAAGAAGTAAATAAATATAACAAACTATAACGTCTTTGTCATCGCCAGAGGATATTTTTGTTAAATGATTATGAAATTTTCATATTTAATTTCGTGCATTGCGGCTTCTTTTATGTTTTCTACAAATTACATACCGAAAGTATTACGACTAGTGTGCAGATCGACGCAACTCGGAATCGTTTCGGTAAGCCGAAAATACTGACGAAAAAATGCCGATTCGATAGCATACCGAGTAATGTGAAAAGGCTCTAAAAGAGCGTGTAAAACCCAATTGGACACAACTGGAAATCATTGGAAAATAACTAAACAGTACCCAGTATTAGTTCTATGCAAACGGCTCAAATCAAAGTATTATATGTATGTACGAGTATGTATCCCTAAGTTCCAAACTGTAGAAATATAAAGCATCTGTCTTTTTCATTTCTGAACCACAGCAGATGGAACTGTCCAATATTCGCAACCACGCCTGAGTGCTAGTTGAAGGCAAAGTTGCGCAAGGTGGACATTTTAGTCCAATACTTTAGTAATCAAAGAGGCTGATGCTTTGTATTTTGACCATTTGGCGCGCAGGGTATGTTTCCAAGGTATTAAAGATGCATTTTGTCAAAATTCCCAAATCAAAACCATTATAATTCAAGAATGGGCGACAAATTTTTTAAACCATTAAAAGTTTGTATTTAATGTTTTCGCTCCATTGCCAAAGGATGCTTATGGTTAAATGCAAACCCTATGTACAATGTAATGTAATATCAAATATTTTGCAAGCTTAGTAACTTACATACCAGTGTACTGTAAAATTAGATTCATGTACGTTTTCAAGCTACTTGAAAAAATACAAGCGCAAGAAAGGTTCGCACTTGTTTAAAAGAAGGCAATTTAACTCATTGCTTGAACATAAGTGAGTACGGTCGCAGCTTGAACCGAACAAGTTTGAATAAAGCACTATACAAATACATATTGGCAAGCCCCGAAGCAGCGTGTTTCAACCAAAGGGTGTTTTTGTGTGGTAGTTGAGTTTTTTCGTTTATAAATAGCGAGTTCGGCTTGGACTGATATACGGTGTGCACATATAGGGTTCGAAAAAATTATAGAAGCGCCACATTTTGACAAGTTTTAACATGCTTTTTTTGACATTTTATTTAGATTATATTTTAATAAAAATATTGATTCTTTAACAGAACTAAATCCAAGTTTCAAACTTTGTGCAATATTAAAAAAAAAATCAACAAACTTAGAAAGATTTTTAGTATGCAGTTTTTTGTCGAAATTTTACGGTTTTCTTCCATATTAAAATAAATTGTGTTTATTCGTTATAGCAAATAGAACCAAAAAGAATCTAATAAATCAACGGTAATTTTTAGCCGTTTAAAACTTGGTCTAGAATTCAATGGGCTACAAAACTGCATACTCAAAATCTTTCAACAAATCTAATTAAATAGCTCGAAATGTTTACGTAAGTTTGTTGATTTTTTTATATTGCACACAGTTTGAAACATAGATTTATTTATTTACTTATTTAATATATTAAACTTATAATCTTATATATAAAAATAAGTGCACGTTTTTGGTGTGAACTCATAACCTGAGAACGGCTTCACAGAATTCAACCAAATTTATGTGGCATATTCGATCTATCATGCGGAGGTTTATGCGAAGTTTGCGTGAATTCGGAAAAGGGGGCGTGGCACCACCCATACTAACTACAATATAAAAATAAGTGAACGTTTTTGGTGTGACCATATAACTTGAGAACGGCTTCACCGAATTCAACCAAATTTATGCGGCATATTCGGGCTATCATGCTGATGGTTTATGTGAGGTTTGCTTGAATTCGGAAAAGGGGGCGTGGCGCCTCTATTTTATATATAAAGATTAGTGACTAAGCTTATAACTTGAGAACGGCTTCACCAAATTCAACCAAATTTATAAAGCATATTCGGGCCATCATCAAGATATTTTATGTGGAGTTTGTCCAAATTTGGAAAAGGGGGCGTGTCAAATACACGTTTTTGGTGTGAGCTTATAACTTGTGAACGGCTTCACCGAATTCAACCAAATTTATACGGCGTATTCAGGCTATCATGCAGATGGTTTACGTGAAGTTTTCCCGAATTCGTAAAAGGGGGTGTGACACCTCCCATACTAACTAAAATTTTTATATTGTATATCTCTTGAAATATTTGTGGTAGAGTACTGGAAATTGGTATAGAGGTATATCAAATAATTCCATACTCATGGAGAAAAATGGGCGGTATTGGAAAAGAGGGCGTGGCACCTCCCACCTTAAATAAAAAATAAGTGCACGACCTCTAGCAAATTTAAACGGTATATTCGGACTATCATGCAGATGGGTTATGGGAAGTGTGCCCGAATTCGGTCCAGCGGTTCATGATATAAAAAATAAGTGCAAGATTTCAACCAAATTTATACGGCATAGTCGGGGTATTATGCAGATGGTTTGTGTTAAGTTTCCCCGAATTCGGAAAAGGGGGCGTGGTACCACCCATACTAAAATTTTCATCTGGTATATCTCTTGAAATATTTGTGGTAGAGTACTGGAAATTGGTATAGAGGTATATCAAATAATTCCATACTCATGGAGAAAAATGTGCGGTATTGGAAAAGGGGGCGTGGCACCTCCCACCTTAAATAAAAAATAAGTGCACGAATTCTAGCTAATTTAAACGGTATATTCGGACTATCATGCAGATGGGTTATGGGAAGTGTGCCCGAATTCGGTCCAGCGGTTCATGATATATGGCAGTTTATGTCTGTTACATGAACCACGTCTATGGTACAACAGCAGATACATGAAAAATCGAAAACATAGTGAAAAATTGTTGCTATGATGTGCTGTGGATGTGATGTGATGTTCTTCGGATAAATTAAGTCAAGTATAAACATGGCTGCAATATACTAAAAAAAAAAAAATTCATATAAAAAAATTCCAGGATTTTTCATTCATTTTTCAATATTTGGTGTAGAGAAGCACACCGGGGTACCGCTATTAAATTATAAATTCAAAGTGTAAGCTAGCGATAGCTGCTGGGGCTATCGGCTAGGTAGTCAACTGTAAAACGCTTGTGCTTTCTTTGAGTGTCTAAGTATGTGTGCGATAAGATTATATTTTGATGTTGATTGCTTGTATATATTTGTAGATGCTTTCGATATTATCGGGTGTTGGCTCCTGGAGAAGTGTAATTGGGTTTTTGTTCTGCAGTGTTCTGCGGCGAATATTGGATACAGCTGTCCATTCTGCTAGGATGTGTCTGACTGAGTTGGGGGAGGTGCGGCAGTATTGGCAGTAATCAGTCCTATTTTTATCCAGTAGGTGAGAGTGGGTGAAGTTGGTGTGTCCGAGTCTTAGGCGGGAGAAGATTATGATTTTGTTTTTTTCCATGCTGGTTGGGTATTTTGTTGGAGTATAATTTGGGTTTATGTCTTTGTAGTGGCGGTATTGGTTTAAGGAGAATTCTTGGCTATAACGAGACTTTATTTGATGATGGATGAAATGCTGGAAGTCTATTATTTCTTTTGTGGGGTTAAGTATTGTTGGTGATAAGCAGGCTAGTTTGGCAGCTTTGTTTGCGCTTTCGTTGCCCGACATCCCAACGTGTCCAGGACACCATAGCAGCTGGATATTTTTGTTGTTGAATAAGTGATCGTAAAGGCGTTGATTACGCCCCACTTACAGTTAAAGTTAGGCTGTCAGTGCAAATTATTAATTTTTTTTGTTTGCTGTATGTTTGGATAGCATCTAGTATAGCAGCCGCTTCTGTAGTGAAAATTGAGGAGATGCCATTCATCAACTGTTGTTTCAAGATACGACCTTGGGAGTCAACAATGGCGTATGCTGCGCTATGCGAGTTTTTTGATGCATTTGTGTATAGAATCTCATATTGAAGGCTACGATATCTAGATATTTGCTCGAAGAACAGCTGTTTATAGATTTCGGGTGAAGTTTTTTCCATTATGAGATTATCAAGGTATGTAGTTTGGATTGAAGAGCCATGGAGGTGTCTTTTGTAAGTTCTTGCTCTGGGGTCGTTGAATGTTATGGTGGCTAGGTGTGTTTAGTATTCGGTGAATGGGCGAAACGAGTTTAGGAGATTTTTTGCTTTTTATTACTTTGGCGACATCGGCGTCAATGACTGAGCTGCTTTTGTATAATACTTTGGGTACAGTTTTGTGTATTGATGATGTGTATTTTGTTTTTAACGACGGTAAACCTGATTCGATTAATAGATTTGCGATAGGTGTTGTGGGAAAGGCGTATAGGCTTTTTCGGATTCCTTGGTAGTATGATGGTTTCAAAGTGCTAAGGGTGGACTTTGGAGAGTTGCCGTACAGAAATAATCCGTAGTCTATTTTGCTTAGTATGAGTGTCTTTGTGATATAAGTGAGCGTGTTGGGGTGGGCGCAACTTTTGCCCGATAGGTAGCGAATCAAATTTGTTCTAGTGTTGATGGATTTTTTCATGTTTGAAATGTGTTCGTTCCACTTAAAGTTTTTTGTAAAATTTACACCCAATATTTAAAGCTTGTGAACGTGGTTAACTTACGTATTTTCAACTGTGAGGCTTTGTGGTGTGCAGTTGTGCTTTCTGCAAACGTGTAGAATTGCGGTTTTTGAAAGATTATTTTTCGCTCCGGCTAATTGGCTACACCTAATGATTTCGATAATGACTCAGGATAGTTGTCGGTTATTATCGTTGTTAGAGTTTCTCTTTGCCATGATATACAGGTCATCGGCGTAGATGCGGTGGTCTATCGATTTATGTTGGAGGATTATTGTGCTTAGGCGATTAAAAGCTATTTGGAACAGTATTACCGAAAGTGGGGAACCTTGTGGGATTCCATTTTGTAATTGTCGTAGATCGGATAGTATGTTATTTGCTTTTACTACAACTCTTATAGTGAAGAGAAATGCTTTTATATATGTTAGCATTTTTTGACCGATTCCCCAAGACTGCAGTGTTTCTAATATGACGTGTGGACCGATTATGTCGAAGGCTTTCTCGAAGTCAAGGGAAAGTATGGAAACGTGGTTTCTCGCAGAAAGGGATTTGGATGCATTGAAGTCTATGTGGAGGAGTGCGTCAACGCAACCCCGTCTCGGTCTGAAAGCGACTTGATTGGGGGCAATTAGCCTCTTTGTTTCAATGTACCAGGACAAACGTTTGGCGATGATTTTTTCTAATGTTTTGGCGATGTACGTCAAGAGTGATATTGGGCGATAGCTAGACGTGACAGTTAAGTCTTTGTTAGCCTTGGGGATGGGGACTATTATTGCGGTTTTCCAGGCGTAAGGCAGTACCCCGCATTCGTAAATATTATTGTACAGTTGTACTAGTTTTGGCTTGATTAGGCTTGACGTATTCCTAAGCATTTGGTAAGTGATCCGGTCGGCTCCTGGTGTACTACCCTTTGCTTATTTTAGGGCTGCTATAAGTTCTGCATTATTAACTGGCGTTTCGAGTGCTCTTGCTTGTGGATTCTTTGGAACCGGTGAAGTGATAGTCTTAGCGTGGTTCTTTGCAGCATTGAATGCAGGTGAAAAGTTACGGTTAGAGGAGTATTCGGTCCATTCTAAATAGATGTGGTTTGCAATTTGCTTTGGGTCGGTTATTAAACGGTTGTTGCTTTTTATAGAGAGTATTGGTGTGTGAGTGCTTCTGTTGCTTAGCGGCCTAATCTGCTTCCATACTTTGTCAATTGGTGTGTTTGGGTTAATCGAGCTTGTGAAATTTTAGAAGCATAAGTTTTTTGTTTGTTTTGCTGCTTTGCCGAATTTGGCGTTGGATTTTTTATAATGGATAAGGTTTTCGTTTGTGGGATGTCTTTTAAAAGTGCTAAAACTCTGCATTTTTTCGACCCGAAGCTGAGAGAATTCAGTTGACTACCATGGTACTGTTGATTTCCTGTGTGGGCGTGTTTGCGGAATGTGTAGGTTGGCAGCGAGGCGAAGGGATAAGTTGGGAAGCATCTCTGTTTATGTGTTTGGTGAAAGCTCTTTTTTCTAATTCTTCATCGGCGGTCTTTGCAAAATTCACCCAGTCAGCTTTGTGCTGGACAAACTTGGGTATAACCGGCTGCGTGCAGTGCGTGTTCGAGACTGTTATTGTTGTTTTCATCGGAAAATGATCGCTGTTGTGTAGGTCCGATAGTGTGTGGCAAGAAGTGATTGTGAGTAGGGATGCGGAGCAGCAAGCGACGTCTACATGTGTAAGTGTGCTGTGCGTAGATACATAGGTGCGTGGGTTGTTGGCCATTCAGGATGCATAGGTTTTTTTGAGAGATCGTATTTTCGAAGAATATTCCTCTGGCGTTATTAGTTCGTGAGCCCCACAGCGTATTCCAGCTGTTGATATCGCCTACCAATATAACAGGTTTATGGTAATTTTGTAGTAAGTTATCTATATCTTTTTGATTTGGTGGTATATATAAGGAGATTACTGAAAAATTTAAGTTCAGTGTAACATCAATACATATATTTTGGAGAAGCAATTGGAGTGTGCTTATGTGGTATGTTCGATTTAATCAAGATTCCGACTCCGTGCTTAGCGTATGTGTGTGGGTTATTGTTGTAGTATGCTGTGTAGTTCTTCGGAGGAATAGGGTTGAAGCCAATAGGACAGTGTGTTTCTTGTAGGGCAATCAAATGTGGATTGAGTTCTTTGCGGATTAATTCGAGATCAATATTATTGTTAACGAAACCTTTTATGTTCCATTGCAAAATATTGAATCTGTTGATCATTTGCATGGAGACAGCTTCCAGCCTTGGAAATTTGAATTTACTAGGTTAAAACTCTGCATTTTTTCGACCCGAAGCTGAGAGAATTCAGTTGACTACCATGGTACTGTTGATTTCCTGTGTGGGCGTGTTTGCGGAATGTGTAGGTTGGCAGCGAGGCGAAGGGATAAGTTGGGAAGCATCTCTGTTTATGTGTTTGGTGAAAGCTCTTTTTTCTAATTCTTCATCGGCGGTCTTTGCAAAATTCACCCAGTCAGCTTTGTGCTGGACAAACTTGGGTATAACCGGCTGCGTGCAGTGCGTGTTCGAGACTGTTATTGTTGTTTTCATCGGAAAATGATCGCTGTTGTGTAGGTCCGATAGTGTGTGGCAAGAAGTGATTGGGAGTAGGGATGCGGAGCAGCAAGCGACGTCTACATGTGTAAGTGTGCCGTGCGTAGATACATAGGTGCGTGGGTTGTTGGCCATTCAGGATGCATAGGTTTTTTTGAGAGATCGTATTTTCGAAGAATATTCTTCTGGCGTTATTAGTTCGTGAGCCCCACAGCGTATTCCAGCTGTTGATATCGCCTACCAATATAACAGGTTTATGGTAATTTTGTAGTAAGTTATCTATATCTTTTTGATTTGGTGGTATATATAAGGAGATTACTGAAAAATTTAAGTTCAGTGTAACATCAATACATATATTTTGGAGAAGCAATTGGAGTGTGCTTATGTGGTATGTTCGATTTAATCAAGATTCCGACTCCGTGCTTAGCGTATGTGTGTGGGTTATTGTTGTAGTATGCTGTGTAGTTCTTCGGAGGAATAGGGTTGAAGCCAATAGGACAGTGTGTTTCTTGTAGGGCAATCAAATGTGGATTGAGTTCTTTGCGGATTAATTCGAGATCAATATTATTGTTAACGAAACCTTTTATGTTCCATTGCAAAATATTGAATCTGTTGATCATTTGCATGGAGACAGCTTCCAGCCTTGGAAATTTGAATTTACTAGGTTAAAACTCTGCATTTTTTCGACCCGAAGCTGAGAGAATTCAGTTGACTACCATGGTACTGTTGATTTCCTGTGTGGGCGTGTTTGCGGAATGTGTAGGTTGGCAGCGAGGCGAAGGGATAAGTTGGGAAGCATCTCTGTTTATGTGTTTGGTGAAAGCTCTTTTTTCTAATTCTTCATCGGCGGTCTTTGCAAAATTCACCCAGTCAGCTTTGTGCTGGACAAACTTGGGTATAACCGGCTGCGTGCAGTGCGTGTTCGAGACTGTTATTGTTGTTTTCATCGGAAAATGATCGCTGTTGTGTAGGTCCGATAGTGTGTGGCAAGAAGTGATTGGGAGTAGGGATGCGGAGCAGCAAGCGACGTCTACATGTGTAAGTGTGCCGTGCGTAGATACATAGGTGCGTGGGTTGTTGGCCATTCAGGATGCATAGGTTTTTTTGAGAGATCGTATTTTCGAAGAATATTCTTCTGGCGTTATTAGTTCGTGAGCCCCACAGCGTATTCCAGCTGTTGATATCGCCTACCAATATAACAGGTTTATGGTAATTTTGTAGTAAGTTATCTATATCTTTTTGATTTGGTGGTATATATAAGGAGATTACTGAAAAATTTAAGTTCAGTGTAACATCAATACATATATTTTGGAGAAGCAATTGGAGTGTGCTTATGTGGTATGTTCGATTTAATCAAGATTCCGACTCCGTGCTTAGCGTATGTGTGTGGGTTATTGTTGTAGTATGCTGTGTAGTTCTTCGGAGGAATAGGGTTGAAGCCAATAGGACAGTGTGTTTCTTGTAGGGCAATCAAATGTGGATTGTGTTCTTTGCGGATTAATTCGAGATCAATATTATTGTTAACGAAACCTTTTATGTTCCATTGCAAAATATTGAATCTGGTGATCATTTGCATGGAGACAGCTTCCAGCCTTGGAAATTTGAATTTACTAGGTTAAGCCTTAGAACTAAGTTTCGTGGGATGGTGATTTTGTTTCTGATCTCGGGATATGGTATTCGTTGTGGTTAATGAGTTGTTGGGTAAGATTAGAAAGTGGTGACTGGGTGGAGCTTTCGCAGGTTGTCAAAACAAGGTGCGGCTATAATTTTTTCGACCGCTGTATGTATGTACATATGTGGGTGCATATATATATGTACAAATATGCAGGATTCACAGTGGGAGAAATGGCGAAGAAGCTGGCCAATATTCCAAAAATCAAAGGTGTCCGACTGTTGCAAAACATGGTAATTTGTCAAGAGGAAGGTCCATTACGTAGTGGGTGAAAAGTATAAGGTTTTAGGTATCTTGTACACTAGAGCAGTTTGAACTTGCTATTCGCACTAAAGTTTGTGCTGCTTTTCTCATTGACTCTAAAATTTTGGTTCAGAAAACTGATTTTAAAATAGTGGTTAAATTACTTAGTTGTTTTTTTTTTGCGAGATAGAGAGCGTTTCTGACTTCTTAAATAATCTAAGACAGTAAATTAAAATTTTTGGCACAAATAATTAAATTTGACACAAAAAATTAATTGTAAAAACTGTCTCAAAAAAATATAAGAATATTTTTGTATATGATTATCATTATCAAGGAAATGGTCTGTTATTTATTTATCCAAGAAAATATGAAACTTTCGTTCACATTTATCTGTAGCGCAATACTTTCGCTTTATTTTAATATATCAAATTTTATTTTCTGAAAACCTGTTACCTCATATAACCCATTTCATGCGTACCGATTTGGAGTGAACCATGCTTATTTGCGGGCCAGATCTGTCAATTTGTCGTATTTTAGTTAAGTTTTCCACCAATCGAGAGGATTTTCACAGAGATGAGCTCGTGTTTCTTTAAGATAGGCCTTCAATTGAGCTTCATTTTCACATTTTTTAATGTCTCCAGATTCTACATCCGAGCCTTCGCTTTCGCTGGAGGAATCTATAATTATTTCTAGGTTGCTTATAAGACTTTTAGCAGTACTTGTTGAAGGCCCATCAATGTTGCTTGATATACATCCTACTTAACCGTTTAGCACCTGAAATTAAAAGCCGGTTATTGTTCGCACCCTGATTAGACAGACTTAGAGCCATTTCAACAATATTAAAGTGGACTCTCTGCCCATGTATACATTCGCATTCGCAAAACATTCGTATCATTTGATGCGAATGCGAATGTCGAATGCGAATGTGTAAAATGAATCGGCCATGAACGATATTCAGTAAATATTTATTATCCACTGATTCATAGCTTGTATCTTGCTGATTTTTTCCATGATAATAGTTGAATAGACACGCTTTAGCCTGATTGTTTTAATTTTTCAAATAATCATTTTGTACAAAGTTTTTAATTTTTATAAACAAATGGAAATATTTATTACTTCACGATCAGATTTTTTAATAGTTTACATTGAATATCAATCCTTTTTCTATAATATATTATTTAAAAGAAAAAAAAAACGGAAACTTTCATGCAGTCGAAAGTTATACATTTCTTTCGCTCGCTTCGCATCATGCGCTTCCCGGAGGATCGTGTTGAACTCGTTTTATGTAAATCTAAATAATTATACAGGGTGGCGACGAAAAACTTTCGCACAGTTTCTTTTAAATAAAAGCGTCCTTTGTAAAGTAAACTTTATACAGAGTGAAAATCTCTCAAGTGGGCCACCCAAAATTGGACGGTCAGGATTTTTACGCACAAATCACTTTATTCGGTTTACAACCATAAAAAAATAATACAAATTGAGCAATTTTGCAAAATTGAAAGTTTTACAAGAGTTATTGTTATTAACTTTTTTTTAATGAATTCAGTAATTCTTTACTATCCACTGATTGATAGCATGTATCTTGCTGATTTTTTTTTTTCATGATAATAGTAATTAGACACGCTTTAGCCTGATTGTTTTAATTTTTCAAATAATCATTTTGTACAAAATTTTTAATTTTTATAAAATCCTTGTATAAACAAATGGAAATATTTATTACTTTTCGATCAGATTTTTTAATCGTTTACATTGAATATCAATCCTTATTCTATAATATATTATTTAAAAAGAAAAAAAACACGGAAACTTTCATGCAGTCGAAAGTTATACATATTTTTCGTACAGTTTTTTTTGTAAATAAAAGCGTCCTTTGTTTTTCACTGTAATGAATTTCAACCTCACGTTTCCATGTATTTTACATACACAAACATTGTGAGTCCCCGATTGGCCTGCTAAAACACATTCTTGGGTTCGAAGTCGACTTAATGTTGATACGGATATTTCAATATCGGGAAATAGTTTTTTAAATTTTGTATGCAATTCAATAGGCTTGAACAATAGCAATCTTTTTTGCCCTTGAATACGTTTTTTAAAACAGATTTAAAATCATATCTGCCTGGCATTGCCCGACTAAATAATATCCTCAGATAAATAAAATTGCTCGATTTTGTCGATGACCGCTTTTTCTAGTGGTCGACCAATTTTCGGTTGCAAATAGGGGAAACTTTCTACTTTCGGAACAATTTCGTGCTAATAGAAATTTTTTTCTGATATTAAGTTGGCCATTTCTAATAGATTTTGTCCTGAAATCATATCTGAAAAATATGTATAGCATTTTAAAACACGTCTCTTGTCCTTCCACAAACCGCACAGTGTGCTTTTTGAACACTGCATGCGAATTAATCGTAGCGCTTTCGACAGAAGCAGCATTTTGATACGAAACAAAATGGCCTTGAAAGCTAAAGTAAACCCCTTTCACGAAAAAATATTGCCATTGAGCCACAATTACGCCTTGACCTTAAAAAAATTGGTCAAAAGTAGTGTTCTTCGAAAAAAACATGCAAAATCCACGGATGCGCGTTGCTCCGCCACGAATGTATGCATATGGTCAAAAATTTGGGTACGAGGAAAGCGGTGAGAAAAATTTTTCTTTGAATCACGCGTCAACTCTGACATATTTTGTTAATATACATCGTATAGTATCTAGAAATAATTGTTGATTTATATTCAGTTATGTGTGATTCAGGGTACTTTAATTTCTCTTGTGCTTCCTGTGCGTGCGATAAAAATGGAGAATATAGTCAACCCGCACAAAAAGGTAAAAATATTAATATCTTACTAATTTTTCGATACTAAAGCTGGTCTTCGGTAAGATAAAGTATTTTTGAAATATACCAATGCAAATTTAGTGGAAATTTTTTTTTCTTCGTGAGTTTGATCATTCTGAAATGTTTCTCCGATAATCGTGTAACGTTAAAGACCAAATATAAGAAAAGCCGTTATTGTGCAAAACCGAAATGCAGAAAAGGTGTAATAAATACATATTTTTTCGTAGATTTCAATCATGTATAGAGGGACATAGTTATTGATATCTGACCGCTATCGTTTTGCAACGTTTTAGTATTGAATTTATGTCCCTTTAAGCTTTTTCTTTGATTCTTCCACGCTTTTCCGTGATTTCTTCCACTGTGGGATGGTAAAAATTAGGGAATTTTATTATGTATATTCAACATACATACACATTAGCGATGTTTCGAATGTCATATTTTGCACATTCGCTAACGGAAAGTGACTGTCTGAATGCGAATGTTAGGAATAACATTAAAAAAGCTATAATCAACTGAAGTCATCTTTTTATTACTTACAAATTGTGTATATTATTATAACATTGAACGAGTGCTCAACCCATACAAAACTATCGATGGCACTATGGATGGTATCGATGGAACTCACTATCGCAACTATCGATGGCGACCACTATCGGCCATATTTGAAGTTCGATACTATCGATACTATTGAGGAATTGTCACATCTATGTATGATTTTTATGCACCATATCTAGTATGGTCATACGCGTTTGTGTGAAATATTTTATTAGTAATACCCGTACATATAGTGTAAATATGGACAAATATCTAACTCATAATGTAAAAGGTAACGTGTTTTTTATGGATATATTTGTATTGCATGCGTTTCATTATATGTAGTAACCGTTACAAAAAACAATGCAAGTGTAGAATGCTTGTGTTCTTCCGAAAGTGAAGAAGAGCGTGGCGGCAAAAGAGCAAAGCCCAAAATATCTTCGGTATAGTTGAACATTTTTCTTTTGTTTCTTTAAAGCTTATTAAATTTTTATAAAAGCCCAGATAATAGTCTAACGAAAACCATGTAAATCCAAATTTCAAACTTTGTGCAACAATTAATAAAATGCCTCACAGTTTCACCGAAATTTCAAACTTTGGAATCAGAATTTTGAGAAAAATGTTTGGTATGGAATTTTATAGTCCATTAAATTTTAGTATAATAAACAGTGTCACGCGTTTTCTTCTATACAAAGACATTCGTTTTTAAAATGGAAGAAAATGCGTGACACCGTTAGCAAAAAAACTGTCAAAAATCAACGAGATTCTTTACAGGCTAACCTAATATTCACGCACGCCGCCAATTTATTGTCAAAAATTTCTCATGCACATGCAACTTGTATGAGATCAACCGAAATTGAACGGCGTGCGTATGAAGCTAACTCAATTTCCAATTTTTGTTCTGCGTGACATTTTGATTTGACGTTTCGCTCAATGAAATCAAATGCAAACGCATGCAAGTCAATTTCGGGTGACGCAAAAAAACAAATTCGACGGCATGCGTACCAAAACGCAAGCCGCGAATATTAGGTTAGCCTGTTAGCAACTTGAAACCTGCAATTTATTATATTATTTTTATTTAAAGAAATTAATTAATATAACCTTCAAACGTAAAATTTACATGCCAGTTTGTTGCACTCAAATTAAAAAAATTCGTTCACACTATCGATACTATCGATGGCAGCGCACAATCGATAGTGACCGAAAAAACTATCATCAACTATCGATGGTGTTCACTATCTACCACCACTACCATACAGTGTTTTAATCTAGTAGTCAAAGTTCAAAAGGGGCATATTATATTTCAAAAAAAGTAAATTTGCCGGCTTTTCTCCCATGAGGCGATTTCTTAGAAGGTCGTATATTCGGCCGGTTGCACTGAATAATTGCTCACTTGGAACGCTGGCGGGTGCAGCGCTCAAATAAGTATGGTTCACTGTAAATCGGTACGCGTTCCTGCAATTCCTGTACCGCAATTGTTGAAATGTATTAAACAATTTCAATGCAGGTCGTTAGACAATAGATGTACCATTATGAGGTTTAAATTTTATAGTACTGGCTTTTAATTTGACAGTTTTATTCGCGTTGGAAATGACTGCTCAAAAAATAATGTTGAACAAATTCGTTGAAAATCCGACATTTTCGAGAACAAAAATTAAATTAAAATTAAAGATACCAAAACCTTCTAATTTTTCTCCAAAAATCAATGGATGGATTCCTTCTGCTTAAATTAACGGAGTAAGCTAATCATTAAAAAAACATCATTTCGCACCAGCATACGAATAAGCGTCTTTACCTCAATTAGTAAAAAAATCGGCTTATCAGAAGAAGATCGCGCGAGACAATTGGAACACGATTATCCACAATTCAGTAAATTCGAGTTATGACATAAAAGATTCAGTTAAATTAAATAAATTTAATAACAAAAACCGTACTCGTTTACTTTACCCCAATTTTCACACCAAATGTAGTATTTTATAATAAAGACTATAAAAAAATGTTTAAAACTTGACTTCGGTCAATTCCCACGTTGAAACTTTTAAGCTAAAAAGAAACAGGGTGATATCTTCTTAAAACTAAATTTATAGAAGTTGACACAGTTGTCAAAGGGCAATGCAATTTCGAGAGAATCGAGGCAGAAATATGCGGGAAGGAGCCCTTGCACAAAGTGTTAAGTAATTGTACCATTTACTTTAGACCTTCAGTAAAGTTTTGTTTAGTTTTAATAAAAGTTAATTATTCACAGGTAGCTTTAAACCGGTTTATGTGAATAAAGTTCTGCAAGTCATCAATTTAAGGACATGTCCTATTTAGCAGGGATGTGAACCGGTTTTGAACCGAACCGGGTTTGAACCGGAAAACCGCTTTTTTCTATTAATTAACTGAACCATTAACCGAACCGAAATTTTCAACAAATGTTTGATCCGAACCGAAAACCGAACCACTTTCTTTAAAGGTTTAAAGGTTCGTTTCGACCAATTTTCAATAGATAAATGTACCCACTTTTTTCGTTTTGTTAAACATGGTAATACCTACCATGTTTTTTTACCATGTGACAATATCAAATGTAAAGGCAGCCCATCTCACTTGACCCTTAACCTTGCGCGTTGTTGCACTTGACAATTGACACTTAAATTTGCGCGTTATTTTTTGGTTTTTCGAACCGTTGAACCGAACCGAAACCCCGGTTCAAAGACCAAAAAACCGCTTTGACGAACCAATCCAAAAGTGCAACAACGGTGAGAACCGCTGAGAGAGATGAGCTCGTGTTTCTTTAAGATAGGCCTTCAATTGAGTTTCATTTTCACATTTTTTAATGTCTCCAGATCAGTGCTGTCGTTTTGACTACTATAGTAGTTTTTTACTACCTTCAGAACATTTGTACTACTTGACTACTCCTCTGCTCAATGTACTACTATTTAAATTTTTTAGTGCCAAATTGTTTTTTGTTTTAAAAATATGCTTCCTTATCCTGAGTTTCGCCCAAAAAAAAATTCACCCGAAAATTTATCATCCGCCCATAGTAAATACATGGAAACCAAAAGTGAAAAGTGAACCGGTTCGGGGAAAATGAAACTCATGATAAGGCTGATGGTAATATAGAACAATTGCAACCAGTGTGGCAGCCTTGTCCGTTCACTATTTTACAGGAAAATGTGTAAGATGTTTGTCTCGCTCTTATGAACAATACACATATGTTTTGTTTTATTCTTCGCAGTAAATTTGTGTGTATGTCAATAAATTTTACAGTTATCTTAAAGTGTGCATTGAAAAGAAATTTCGCAATTGAAGTTTAAAAATTTTAAAGGGCATTACAAATAGTTTATTAGCTGGAGCTCTATATTTAAACATATTCGCAATATGGAAAAGTGAGTAGCTAACATTTCATGTATTAATAAAACCTTTAATACAAAATGAAAATTTTCTTTATTAGATATCTTCAAAAAAGTTCCAAGAATACCAATGGTGTTGAAGGTGTACAAGATGTAGAAATGGCAGATGTTCAATGTGAAAATTCAAATCAGGCACCTGAAGTCGCTAAAAGCAGCAAGCGTCGAAATTTGTTTCTTGCAAAGTGGAAAGACAACTATAATTGGGTTGATGAAAAATCAGGCGGCGCTTACTGTAAATATTGTGAGATAAAACTTCCTAATAACATTTGTCATTTGATGCGCCACGAAAAGTCGTTTAGGCATAAAAAATCACTGGATTCGTTAAAAAACCAGCCTAAAATTTTAACATCCACCCAAACATTTCAAAGGCAAAATGACTTAGTTAAAGTGGCAGAATTACAAATTATCATGTTTTTAATACAACATAATTTACCGTTTGCTTTAATTACACCATTGGTTTTATTGATAAGACATATTGCGAGTGACTCAGAAATTTGCAAAAAACTCAAAATTGGAAAAACAAAGGCAACTGAAACAGTCAAGACCGCAATTTTTCATGAAGCACGCAAAGATATTATTGATATCTTGCAAAATCAAACCTTTTCTATGATAATTGACGAGACAACTGACATCTCAACATCAAAATGCTTGGCGATCGTGGTTAGATATTTTGATAAAACGAGCTTGAAAGTACGGGACAGGTTCTTAGCTTTAATTGAACTGGCCAAATTTGATGCTTGTACGTTAGTTCAAGAAATTAGAAAACTTTTTAAGAGTATAAATGTTCCTTTGAAAAACTGCCTTGGGTTCGCAAGTGATAACGCGTCTGTTATGGTGGGCAAAAGAAAAGGTATTGCGGCACTTTTACGTGAAGATAATCCCAATTTGTTTTCAATTGGTTGCACATGTCATTCTATACATCTTTGTGCTTCTGCTGCGGGAAAGGTTTTGCCAGCTGGTCTGGAAATTCTAACAAGAAATATATATTTATATTTTGCCCATAGTGCCAAAAGGCAAGTTGAGTTTAAAGAATTTCAAGAATATTTTTCTGTAAGCCGTCACAAAATTCTTAAAAAATCTATTACAAGATGGCTATCAATGGAACAGGTTGTTTCCAGGATTTTAGAACAGTGGACCCCTCTCCAACACTATTTTCTACAAGAAAATTTTGATTCTTCTGAAAACAATGATTTGGCTTTGAAAGTTAAAGAAGAATTAAATGACGATAACAAATTTTTGTTACTGTTTTTGAGTTACGTTCTTAAATTACTTAACAATTTAAACTTGGAATTTCAGACTGAAGCAACAAGAATTCATGTGTTGCTTATTCATGTAAAAACGATTTATAAAACTATTTTAAGTAACTTTTTAGACATAAGTTCAAACATTGATGTATTTACTATTGATTTTAATAACACCGACGATTTTAAACCTGCTAAAGATATATATTGCGGTCCCAAGGCAGAACTATTTTTAAAGTCACGAAATTTGTCTGATGAACAAACCATTGCTCTAAAAAAATATTGCATGAAATATTACGTTGTGCTGTGCAAAGAAATATGTAAACGAGTAAACTTTAAGGATCCGGTTTTGTTAGCTCTTCAAGGCATTAACCCTGAATCTTTGGCCGAAACTACAGCAGAAATCGCCTCAGTGTTCCCAAATCTAATTACAGAAGAAAATATTGAAGGAATTGATTTCGAATGGAGATTGTTGAAAAATCAGCAAATAGTGTCGAAAGAATTGGAATTAGAAAATTTTTGGTCTGCTGTTTTTAAGCAAAAAAATGCATTGAACGAACAGTTGTTTCCCAAATTAGCAATATTAATTTCAAATATCCTTTGTTTACCACATAGTAGCGCAACAGCTGAGAGAGTTTTTTCTCAACTGTTTTTAATTAAGGATGAAAAACGTAACTGCCTATCAACTGAAACAATAAATTGCATAATGGCTTGTAAAGAAATTCTTAAAAATTGTAACTGTTACGAATGGAAACCATTAAAAAGTACTTTACAGGCTTATGTAAAACAGTAATTTTTATTTACCAAATAATTTTTAATAACTATAATTCTGCACATGTGTTAGTTTTAATNTATTTTCTGAAAACCTGTTACCTCATATAACCCATTTCATGCGTACCGATTTGGAGTGAACCATGCTTATTTGCGGGCCAGATCTGTCAATTTGTCGTATTTTAGTTAAGTTTTCCACCAATCGAGAGGATTTTCACAGAGATGAGCTCGTGTTTCTTTAAGATAGGCCTTCAATTGAGCTTCATTTTCACATTTTTTAATGTCTCCAGATTCTACATCCGAGCCTTCGCTTTCGCTGGAGGAATCTATAATTATTTCTAGGTTGCTTATAAGACTTTTAGCAGTACTTGTTGAAGGCCCATCAATGTTGCTTGATATACATCCTACTTAACCGTTTAGCACCTGAAATTAAAAGCCGGTTATTGTTCGCACCCTGATTAGACAGACTTAGAGCCATTTCAACAATATTAAAGTGGACTCTCTGCCCATGTATACATTCGCATTCGCAAAACATTCGTATCATTTGATGCGAATGCGAATGTCGAATGCGAATGTGTAAAATGAATCGTTCATGAACGATATTCAGTAAATATTTATTATCCACTGATTCATAGCTTGTATCTTGCTGATTTTTTTCATGATAATAGTTGAATAGACACGCTTTAGCCTGATTGTTTTAATTTTTCAAATAATCATTTTGTACAAAGTTTTTAATTTTTATAAACAAATGGAAATATTTATTACTTCACGATCAGATTTTTTAATAGTTTACATTGAATATCAATCCTTTTTCTATAATATATTATTTAAAAGAAAAAAAAACGGAAACATTCATGCAGTCGAAAGTTATACATTTTTTTCGCTCGCCTCGCATCATGCGCTTCCCGGAGGATCGTGGTGAACTCGTTTTATGTAAATCTAAATAATTATACAGGGTGGCGACGAAAAACTTTCGCACAGTTTCTTTTAAATAAAAGCGTCCTTTGTAAAGTAAACTTTATATTTCGCACAAATCACTTTATTCGGTTTACAACCATAAAAAAAATAATATAAATTGAGCAATTTTGCAAAATTGAAAGTTTTACAAGAGTTATTGTTATTAACTTTTTTTTAATGAATTCAGTAATTATTTACTATCCACTGATTGATAGCATGTATCTTGCTGATTTTTTTTTCATGATAATAGTTAATTAGACACGCTTTAGCCTGATTGTTTTAATTTTTCAAATAATCATTTTGTACAAAATTTTTAATTTTTATAAAAACCTTGTATAAACAAATGAAAATATTTATTACTTCTCGATCAGATTTTTTAATCGTTTACATTGAAGATCAATCCATATTCTATAATATCTTATTTAAAAAGAAAAAACACGGAAACTTTCATGCAGTCGAAAGTTATACATATTTTTCGCACAGTTTTTTTTTGTAAATAAAAGCGTCCTTTGTTTTTCATTGTAATGAATTTCAACCTCACGTTTCCATGTATTTTACATACACAAACATTGTGCGTCCCCGATTGGCCTGCTAAAACACATTCTTGGGTTCGAAGTCGACTTAATGTTGATACGGATATTTCAATATCGGGAAATAGTTTTTTAAATTTTGTATGCAATTCATTAGGCTTGAACAATAGCAATATTTTTTGCCCTTGAATACGTTTTTCACAACCGATTTAAAATCATATCTGCCTAGCATTGTCCGACTAAATAATATCCTCAGATAAATAAAATTGCTCGATTTTGTCGATGAAAGCTTTTTCTAGTGATCGACCAATTTTCGGTTGCAAATAGGGGAAACTTTCTACTTTCGGAACAATTTCGTGCTAATAGAAATTTTTTTCTGATATGAAGTTCGCCATTTCTAATAGATTTTGTCCTGAAATCATATCTGAAAAATATGTACAGCATTTTAAAACACGTCTCTTGCACAGTGTGCTTTTTGAACACTGCATGCGAATTAATCGTAGCGCTTCGACAGAAGCAGCATTTTGATACGAAACAAAATGGTCTTGAAAGCTAAAGTAAACCCCTTTCACGAAAAAGTATTGCCATTGAGCCACAATTACGCCTTGACCTTAAAAAAATTGGTCAAAAGTAGTGTTCTTCGAAAAAAACATGCAAAATCCACGGATGCGCGTTGCTCCGCCACGAATGTATGCATATGGTCAAAAATTTGGGAACGAGGAAAGCGGTGAGAAAAATTTTTCTTTGAATCACGCGTCAACTCTGACATATTTTGTTAATATACATCGTATAGTATCTAGAAATAATTGTTGATTTATATTCAGTTATGTGTGATTCACGGTACTTTAATTTCTCTTGTGCTTCCTGTGCGTGCGATAAAAATGGAGAATATATTCAACCCGCAGAAAAAGGTAAAAAATTAATATCTTACTAATTTTTCGATACTAAAGCTGGTCTTCGGTAAGATAAAGTATTTTTGAAATATACCAATGCAAATTTAGTGGAAATTTTTGTTTTCTTCGTGAGTTTGATCATTCTGAAATGTTTCTCCGATAATCGTGTAACGTTAAAGACCAAATATAAGAAAAACCGTTATTGTGCAAAACCGAAATGCAGAAAATACATATTTTTTCGTAGATTTCAATCATGTATAGAGGGACATAGTTATTGATATCTGAACCGCTATCGTTTTGCAACGTTTTAGCATTGAATTTATGTCCCGTTAAAGACCGTTTACATCTAAAAAATACTAACCTATTTTAAACTTCGACAACTCTTGAAATACTGTGCAGAAACCGCTCAACCGGGCTCAAATCATTCAAATTTACATTGCAAAATTAAAGAGCTATGATAAGTAAAGAAAAAATGGCGGTTACCATGAAAAAACTACGAGACGCAACAAAAGCGAAAGAAATACAGTTGTCAAACAACGAGCGCGATCGCGTCATTGCAAAGCGTCCTGAAGCAACACGTAAACGAGTGAGAAAATGTAGAGAAAGAAAAAGGGAATGAAACACAATCTTGTGATGCAACTTAATCTATAAGTAGCAGCTATAGCAATTTGCCTCCTGTTAAAAAATTTAGTTCAAATTATTTAATAAGTTAAATAAATTATTAAAAGATGGGTATCAACCGAAAAGGGGTTTGAAAGGGTTGATTTCTTACCTACATGTAGGAGGGTTGCCATATGTTTAAAATGATCAAATTCCATTTAAATTTAGGGAATTAGAAGACTGAAATATATATCACCATATATATATGGCAGTCTGACAAAAGAGGTTTAAGGTCATAGCTTGCAAATATTTTGAAGAGCGTCGCCAACTGTTTGCAAATGGAATTTAATCGATGTCGTCGGCATACGCCAGCAATAGTACGCTCTTGTAAAGTATTGTGCCTGAGCGGTTCAGTTCAGCGGCTCTTATTTTCTTTTCCAACATCAGATTAAAGAAATCCACCAAAGGGAGTCACCTTGTCTGAAACCTCGTTTGGTATCAAACGGCTCGGATAGGTCCTTCCCTATTCTGACGGAGCTGGTGGTATTGCTCAACGTCATTTTACACAGCCGTATTAGTTTCGCGGGGATACCAAATTCAGACATCGCGGCATAAAGGCAACTTCTCTTCGTGCTGTCGAAAGCGGCTTTGAAATCGACAAATAGATGGTGTGTGTCGATCCTATTCTCACGGGTCTTTTCCAAGATTTGGCGTATTGTGAATACCTTATCGATGGTCGATTTGCCAGGCCTCAAGCCACACTGGTAAGATAAGACCTATGCTTAGAAGGCTGATGCCGCGGTAGTTGGCACGAATGGCGGGGTCGCCTTTCTTGTGGATTTGGCAGAGCACTCTTAAATTCCAGTCGTCGGGCATGCGTTCATCTGACCATATTCTGTATAAGAGCTGATGCATGCACCTCATCAGCTCCTCGCCGCCGTCCTTGAATAGCTCGGCTTAAAGGCCGTCAGCTCCAGCAGCTTTGTTGTTTTTCAGCCGCGTAATCGCTATTCGTACCTCGTCATAGTCAGGCGGTGGGACAGCTACTCCATCATCATCGACTGGGGACTCGGGTTCGTCTTCCTCACTACTTTCAGCGCTGCTACCATTCAGTAGGTTATAAAAGTGTTCCCTCCACAATTTAAGTATATTCTGGACATCGGTCACTAGGTCGCCATTGTTGTTCTTACAGGAGTTCGCCCCGGTCTTGAAACCTTCCGTAAGTCGCCTAACTCTCTGATAAAATTTTCGGGCGTTTTTCGTGTCGGCCAGCATCTCACGCTATTCGCACTCACGTATTTCGGCCTCTCCTTATTGCGGCAAATACGTCTCGCTTCCTTCTTCAGTTACCTATAATGGTCCCACATGGCTCGTGTTGAGTCCGATCGCAGCGTGGCCCTATAGGCGGCGTCTTTTTTATCTGCGGCTTCTTGATATTCCTTATCGTACCAGTTGTCCTTTCGGGTTCGCTGAAATCCAACTACTTCTTTGGCGGCAGTACTTAATGATCGGGAAATGTGGTTCCACTGCTCGCGTATGTCGGATTGTTGAAGAGTGCTCTCAGAGAGCAGGTGTGTGAGTCGAGTGGCGAAAGCGCTGGCCGTCTGTTGTGATTGCAGCTTTTCGACGTCCCTTCGGCTTTTCTTGCTTTATTGGACTAGGGATGGAAAAATCGATTCCGATTCCACTCCGGAGTCTGAGACTTTCTCGAAATAATCGATTTTAGAGGGATTATAAATTTTCGGAATCGATCGAGGTCGATTCTAAGAACTCGATTTTCTTATTTTTCATACATTTTTAGATATGCGTCAGTTGTTAGAATTGTGAAATCGATTATAAATTTTCTGAATCGATCGAGAATCGATGCAAATTTATTTCCTTTCCATATCAAACACTACCGTGAATATGTTTCAATCACACATTTTATAGCAAATGAAGCAAGCTCTCCACAAATTTATTATTAAAGCTCTTGTTACAATAATTTTAATTGACTGATTATAATAGCTATGAATGATGGCTGTATAATTAGTCGTGTTTATAGATTTCTCAAGTGAAAGAAAGATGAAAATAAAGAATCGAATAATTCGAATCTCACCGTCGATTATTCGGTTCCAAGAATCGTTTTACATAAGATTCATGAATCAAGAATCGATTATTTTTCAAAACTTTCCATCTTTATGTAGGACGCAAAACGTTGGAATCATGCCTTCCGTCTATCACAACATGGTCGACCTGGTTTCTCGTTTTTCGATCTGGATACAGCCGCTTGGTGGATGTTCTTATGCTGGAACCTAGTACTATATATTACCATGTTTCGGACCCCGGCGAAGTAGATCAGCCTCAGTCCGTTATCGGACGTTTCGTCGTGGAGGCTGAATTTTCCGACCTTGGCATAAAAACCCCGAGGACGATTTTGACATCGTGTCGGGGCAGCGCTGATATGTGCGCTACAAGCACCCATAGAAGAGATTCTTGGACGCCTCGTCCTTCTCTTTCATCGGGGCATGGCCGATATGCGATATGTTGAATAATTATTTTGATATTTTGCTCATGCTTGTGTTATTGTACAATAATTTGTGCTTCGTATGGCGACCACTGCGAAATTTTTAGTCTAGTTTTGATTTTGGTGCCCAGATCGAGCTGTAAAATATTTCTTGCACATATTTACTTGAGCAATGTTTCTTCAAAATAAGGTTTGCGCAATTTTATGCTGTAGTAAATTTCACAATATTGGCTTGTACAAGTCTCGGGTTGCGCAGGGATTTTGTGTGGTTTAGGGGCCATATAAGTCTGTTTTTTATTATGCAAATAAGCAGACAGAAGCAAGAAATATATTTTTTTATAACTATGGATTTAATTATAAAATTTTATTTATTATTTGTTTTTTAAATAATAGTTTAACAAACAACAGTTTTGTTTGCTTTTGATGCTTTTTCTGCTTGGCAACTGATACATTTTTTTCAGCTCGCGGCAACGCTGATCACGATGTGTGTTTATGGCGAGATGTTAACTTCATGTTATTCATAGTGGACGTGATGTTAACTCCTCTGCTCTGTTCCGGGTCGCCATGTTATTTAGTCTGTTCCTTTGAACTTCGGACTAAAACCTGTGGAACTGTCAAACCAGAATTTTACGCTCTCAAATGAGAGTAAAAGGAGAACAGATGCAGATATACATAGGAACGCAAAAAGCACTATTTCCTGTCAGTCGGTTTGTTTACATGTCATTTGTACAACACTGATTTGGCTGAAATATACTAACTAATTATTAAAATGTGAACATATTCAAATATTTCGTTGTTTACTTCCATTTTTTTCACAAATATAAGGTTCTTTGCTTTCACCGCTTTCTACTTTTGTTTGCACATGCAAATCAGCTGATCGTTTAACACGTTTCNCTGACTAGGAACAGTTGCTCAGTTACTCTCTCAAATGTGTTCCCACTTACAGGTTTTATATCAATAGGAACGACATCCTGTAAGTTCTGACTAAATCCTGTAAACCGGACTGCTATTGGAACAGACTAATTCATAGTGGTCGTAATGTTAACTTCTCTGCTCTGGTCCGGGTTGTAATATTACGTCCGCCGAAGAAAAATAAATTTGTATGTGGTGCGTCTTCTGTATACTATTTATTCTGTGATGGCAGTCAAAAGCACAGTATATACAGTAATAATCCTTTTCGCATTTTTCACCATTTGGTCCCCGAGGAGTACCTTTGGGTTGTGTGCAGCGTGTTCATTTTGCGCGCACGGCAACACTTACTGTGGGGAATTTCGCCTCACGATTAGAAAAAGTACGTTTCGAGGATAAAATATACACAATTATGTGTTATTTATGAACAAAATGTAGGTTTAAGGCTGTGTGCGAGTACGTCTAAATTGCTACCTAAATAGAGAAAAATCCTAAATCGCTGGAAAGTGTCGGTAACGCAGTGAATAGGAACAATTTAGATTTTCTGCGAGCATACCTTTCAACCTAAATTGAACAGTAAAATATATTTGAGCGAGCGATTAAGTGAACAACGATTTTTTGATGTTTTAAATAATTTTTATCATTGCTATGGCACAAAAAAGAAAATATTCAGAAAGATGTAAGTATAAATTTATTTGTCAATGTTATTGTGGCTTGTTAACATTTTATTTTTAATATTTTTATTGAGCTTTGTACCACGATTGTTTATTAGGAAAAATTGAAAAAGCAACAAAGTCTAAGCGGTAGAAGTTATAGCACTATTTCGGAGATCACCACATCTCCTCATCAGACTTCTTTTT
>NW_016162576.1:41857-42086 GCF_001687245.7 Rhagoletis zephyria
AAAAAGAAGTCTGATGAGGAGATGTGGTGATCTCCGAAATAGTGCTATAACTTCTACCGCTTAGACTTTGTTGCTTTTTCAATTTTTCCTAATAAACAATCGTGGTACAAAGCTCAATAAAAATAGTAAAAATAAATTTATTTGATTTTTGCAATCAGATAGGTATATGTGTAGTTCGAGGGATGTATATTATTTCGCAGGGTCAGAAGAGCAAACGGATTCTTTTATA
>NW_016162577.1:0-28763 GCF_001687245.7 Rhagoletis zephyria
CTTTCATGGCTGAAGTATTTACTCTCGTAGGTTAGCTATTGCTTGTGGAGGGATGACAGCTGTGAGAATAAATTTGTCTATAATTTTAGGATACTTCGAGGACCAGGGATAGAAAAGTGTGTAACAGTAGAAGCGCAACTAAGAGAGTAACAAATGCTTACCTTCGGCTTATCAATGATTCAAACTCCATAGCCATTTGCCGGCAGAAAATATGTATTACCGAATACTGGGTTCTGTGAACGTCCTAATAACTACACATTCACAAGAAGGTATGAAATGCATTCGGTTACTCCACCGGTACTAAACGGCCAGCCTCACGCCTCAGGTGCAAAGTTCCAGTGTGGTGCGCTCGCAACCACTCCAAACGATACTCTAAACACTTTTTTTTTGGTTTTTTATCGAAATTTCGATATTGTTAACCAGATTTTTTTGTAATTTTTTGGGTATGCAGTTAACAGAATTATAAAATTTTAGTAAAATTAATGCATTGATTTTTAATAATTTTTTTTGCTGACAGCTTTTTCGGTTTTTTTTTTTTTCATATATGTAAATACCGAAATTTAGTAAAACTGGCGTTGACTTTTTTTTAATTTTCGCAAAAGCTGGTGCGCATATTCTTCCCCAAAAATTCATGTTTATATGGAAAAAAGTTCAAAACGCCGCCAACAAAAAAAAAAAATATATTAAAAATTAATGCGATTTTTTACCCGCTCAAACTTGCACTAATTTTACTAAAATTTTATGATCCTGTTAACTGCATGCCCAAAAAACAAAAAACAAAAATCTGCTTGATACGCTCGAAATTTATGGCGTTTTCGTTTCTACAAAAAATGCTGCCCTCTCATTGGAATCTTCTTAGTATTTGTACGTAGTGGGCAAATAGAAGGCAGCCTTTTTTGGAAGAAACGAAAGCGACATTAGATAAAAATTTGTGGATTTTTTCTAAATTCTGTATAAAGTGTGAAAGTGTGATTTATATGGTATTTGGTAAAGCATGAGCCATATTTTTATAAAAAAATAAAAAAAAAAAATATAGCTTGAGAAACATTCTAAATATTAAATACGAAACACCATTCATCCACTTTTGACCGCCACTGTACATTATACATTCGTACTTAAACGAGTCATTTTAAAGTAGAATATTCATTCGAATATTTACTCTGCATGTGGTTTATGGGATTTAATTTATTTGGCAGCACATTTTAACATATGCATGACATACATTGTATGTGTGTGTGTGTGTGTGTTTTTTAAGCTGACACACAATCCCCTACCGTTGGCAAACGTAATGACTTGTTAGGCAAGCGTGCACACTAGGGTAATTTACTTGGTTTCCACCGGTTTTTTTTTTTAATATTTTTAGGCGGTTTTTTGTAATCTTAATTTTTTGCATACTGAATAAACAAGATTTTCTCATCGAACATGCCGTTATTTTGCATTTCATACAAATCTTGACCTCTTAGTAAAAGTTTTAAGTTTTTCGAAGTTTTCAAAGCTTTTTCCAGTTTAAAGGAAACCCCTAAATAGTTCTAAAAGCATATCCTTAGTTATTGGGGATGATCATCTTACTTCATCCCAATAAATTAATGTTTGGCGCTTAAACGTTTTCCATGCATTTAGCCGAGCTTCTCCTCCAATTCGTGTTCTGCTTCTTGATGTTTTCCATTGTCAGACGAGGGGCGACCGCTATTTGCAACAACCTTTGTTTGATGTTGCTGGGACCAGATATTTTACTACGGACCTCCCGAGTGGCGTTAAGCTCACTCTAATCACAGAAAAAAGACAAAATTATTTAAAAAATTATTTAAAAAAAAAAGTAAAAATAAGACCAAACGAGAATTTTGCACTGATTTTTATTTGTTTGACTTTTGCTCTAAAAAAACCTTTGAACTTATTTTGCTTTGCTCTTTTCAAAGCTATCATTAGGTAATGATTATATTACTTATCATTAGCAACATATCTTTCACTATATAAAAACTGCGAAAAATAAAACCTTTTTATCTGTGCTTTTTTTAATTTCAAAACCGAGAACCGTTTTTTTTTTTTTCAAATTAAAATTTTTCGACTAACTCAAAACCCGGTTTTGGTGTTCGATTAACCCTAGTGCACACTCATGTACTCTCACTTACAAACGTTTTTTTCTTGGTTTTTATCAACACAAACATTTATGAAAAAGTCAACATGAGGAATTAAAAATGGAAAAGGAAAAAATAGACTGAAAATAGTGAAAGCACAAATTAAAACGGATATGAATAGGATGATTTCCTACTGCATTAATGCAATCATTGAGTACACGTATGTGCATATATTACATATGTTATCACATAAATACGAGTGTGCGTTCTGGAGCCTGCTTAAGTACTTATGTAGTAAGAACCCAGCAGCGAAAATGGCTAGTCGACAACTATTGCCAAGCAAACTCAAAATATGACGATACTGGGTGACGATCTATCGCAATGGAATGCTTTAAACTGCCCCGCAAAGTGGATATCATCAAAGCATTCTGCAGAACTTTTCAAAACATTCTGTATTGGTTCCATTTTCGACAGTTAAGGAGCCAATAATCTGCATCAACCACATCTGCCACACAAGGTTTGAAATCTACCACATATTCGCNTTTAATTTCATAAGGGACAAATTGTCCAATACAAAACACTAAGTGATAAAAAGAAAAGCTTGCAGCACTCTGCAAGGTTGTAGATATCTCTCAAAGTATGTACAAAAAATGTTTGCATAAAGTTTGAAAACCGGATAAATATGGTTTTTTAAATAATGAGCTAAACTTTTATAAAAAATTAATAAACTTCAACAAACAAATAAAACTAGTTAAAACTTGTACGCGACCCAATTAATTTGTTCGACGCTATGAATGCTTATTATAATTTCTGTTTTGTAATACATAAAAAGAGATAAATAAATAATAAGCTATGCAAGAACTGTAATCTTCCACTTTTTTTCGAAATCTACCACGTTTTTTCCATATTCTATAACATAGAATTTATTTTTAGTCCGATCACTGGCCCCAACTAATCCACTCTCTATTCATTTTGTCGTCGTTCAGAGACAGTTACGAAATGGTTAGTGCGAAAGTAATGTATTCAAATTTTGTTCAAAAACATACTCGACTATAATAATAAATGTCTCTCAGCGGGCTGGCACCTAAACGATTTTTATGTTCTCTTAAACTACCATCTTATTTCTCAGCAGTTGCGTTGATTATACTTGCATATGTCGCCATACATATATACATATATATGCATACATATACATATTAACCCATTTCCTCTCAGCAGTTCAGAGCAAATATTTATATTAATTAAAAATATGCATATGAAATTCACAAATTTCACTTCGTCGGAAAGTGTTCGTTCACATCCTTACTCTTATGCAGGCTTTTATAAATTTCTTAAATATGTACTGATAACAAATTACTGTTTTTTAATTACATAAAAATGTACATTCACTACTGATATTTGGGTATAAAATTGAAAGAAAACAATTGGATAGTAAGAAACAGTTTTATTTTTTTCCGGTACACTTGCAAATTGTTGTTATAGTTACAATTATAAAAATACGAGAAACCCACAATTAAAACAAGTAAAGAAGTATAAGTTCGGTCGAAATCGAACTTTATATACCCGGCAAAGATATGAAATTTCGTCATTTCAATTTTCTCTAAACTACTTACCTTTGCATAAGCAGGGTTGTTTTTCCCGATTTCAAAAGTTTTCGTTAATATGCTGAGTTAGACTTAATGAAATAATTGAACCAAGTTTGGTAGAAATCAATAAAAGCCTTGTAGTCATACAGTGGGCGGTGCCACGACCAATTCCTAAAAGTTTATAGCAGTCAAATTTATTGACAAGAGATGGTTGTAAGTATTTTGTATTCAGTCATTGAAATATCGTAGCTTTCGTATGTGTCAAATTTACCGCTATACGGGAAATGGGGATGATTTTAGTCCGATATGAATAATTTTCAGCGAATTGCTTCTCCTTACCAGGGTTATTAAGCGCACTGAGTTTGATAGAAATTGATAAATCGGTTATCGCGATACACATTTGTGGTGATAAGGACGCGGCATCACGCTCATTTTCCAAACATTTATAATAATCGAATTTTCTGCTAAGTGGTTATTACAATCATCGACTTGTAGTCAATTAGCTTCAATTAGTTATTGATTTATTGCAGTTTTCGTATTTCTGTAAATTACCGTTATATGGAGGGTTATAGTACCCTTGTGTGCAAGTGCGCTCGGGTATACAAACTTATATCATACTTTGCCTTTCAAAAAATTTTTTTTTTTTTATAAAACTGAAGTTCAACACAAAATACATGCACATGTAGGTATGTATGTATGAACATATGGATAAGAAATAACTTATTTACACTTTTCCATTTTAATTCAAGTTTTTGATGAATTAATAACAGTCACCCACAGAATTAGTATACGGTGATTTTTTTTAAATATTCACAATAGTTTTCATGTTAAAAATCTGAGTTTCAAAGACTTCGTAAAGATTCCGGCCTACCTGTTCGAAAATTTCGTACAACTTCCTGTTGACTATCAGAAAAATTGCGGCTTCATTCATTTTCATGTAAATTTTCTATAAATTTGTAACTTTTTTATCAATGGTTAATAATATAAAGTAACCTATGCATATTTTTGCAAAATAATAACACAAAAGTTTTTACTTTAAAAATGTTGTGTATACTTAAAAAATCATATTGTGGTCAGTTGTTTGAGTCAATGTAAATATAACTCAAATAACTGTAATTATTTATTTTGTACTACGAAAGGAATAACGAGCATATGTACTTATACACGGAGAGAATTTTTTTCTTAAATCGAAGCAGAAAAAAGAAAATCGAGACTTGTTTTTGAACTTGGAAAACAAAGTCTTATTACATCGTGCGACAGTCAATTTTACACACGAAAAGGTCAATATATGCACAAAACTGGGGCATAATATAGTAAAACTGCGTTTTTAGGTTTTCTCTCTGATGTCAGGATTTTGTTTAAGGACTTGAAATTTCTAGAATATGATTGAATAAAAAAACTATTCATAGAATTCGGTGCATTGTAAAATAACAATAATCATTAAAAGGTAAAATTTAGTTAGTTTAGGAGTTTATATAGAGGGAAAAACTGTTTTCAATTAATTTTTTTTTGTACAAATAGAAAGTTTTGGGTTTAAGAAAGCGTAAGTTTTCTGGTATCTTTTACAACGATACTAATTTTTCTAAATCGGTTTGTAATTTTTTTGTTTAAAATACTTTTTTATAAAAAAAGGTATTTTTTGCTGTCAAGTGTTTTTTCTCAAATTTTTATATGCGAAGTATACAAATATGCTTAACAGGAGAAAAGTGGTTTAATCGCCTTTACAACGACACCAAATTTTTAAAAATCGCTTAGTTATTTTCTTGTAATTTTTTTATAAAAAACATATTTTTTTCTTTCAGGTTTTTCTATTAAATTAGTTAGGGTTAGTAATTTTTTTGTTTAAAATATTTTTTTTTATAAAAAAAGGTATTTTTTCCTTTGAATTAAAAAAAAAAGTGGGTATCAATCGAAGGGGGTTTGAGAACTTGTTATTTCTGAAATTTATATATCGGGGTTGCCACATGTTTGACAAATAAAATTCCACTTAATCTGTTAATTAAAATGTGTATCGTAGTGTGCGGCGAAGGAGAGTTAACAAGGATTAAGCTTGAAAATACTTTTGAAGAGGGCTGCCACCTGTTTGAAAGGTCTAACTCAATTAACTAATTCAAAAAGTTTATAAAATATAGAAATACCGTAGTCAAACGAAAGAATGTTAAGAAATCTTTACTTTGAACATTTAAAAAGTTTGAAGAGGGTTGCCACATTATTCTATAAGTTGGTTGAATTATTTAAAAAAAAGATGGGCATAAATCGAAATGTGTTTGAAATTGCTTTATTCCTGGCCTTTATTTAGGAGGGTTGCCATTTGTTCGAACAATCAAGTTCTAATTAGTTAATCAGTTTAAGATTTAAGTAGATTTTAGTTTGAGAAAACTCTTGAAAAGGAATTTCAAAAATGAGTTCTCGAAATTCATTTTTGGGCGTTTTAACGCCATGCGGTTTCACTAGTTTATTTTAATATTTGTTCTAAAGCAAAAAAGTTCTATCCGTGTACTTACATTTCATTAAAAGTGTTCCGTTCATCTACATATATATCTTACTATATGTATGTCTTATCTTCTTCTTTGCAGATTACTGCGGGTTTTCACTGCAGTTAAAACGCACCAAATAGAATGAGAACTCTATCACTTTTGCCACCCATCAGGGCAACGAAGTGAGAGCAGACACCATACAGAGCTCTCGCCGCACAGCTTTATAATGAAATGGATGTGCAACAATCAATCGGTCATGGACAACAAACAACACAACAACAAATGCTAATATCATCCACCCATATAGTTGCCGGTTGGCAAGTATCGCCTGGACGCAGCTCTGGGAAGCTGATATTTGGTGCCAGCCAAAAGCAAATAACAGCGACAAAACCAGTGAGCGGTAGCTATGTGGGCAACAGCAGCTTTGCTGGAGCACAAAGTGCGGAGGCAACAAACTCCGCAAATTACGCCACCAACATAAACCCGCCCCTCACAACTGCGCCATTCGCACTCAGTCAAACATACCGCTGCGTGCTTAGCAAATTCGATGTGGCATTGCGTAGGGCACGCTACAAATGTCAAGCGATTGCAACGGGCAGTACCGAGGTGCCAGCAGAAGTGGAGAAAAACGATATTGATGACGCATTGGCGGAGGCAGTGTCCGAAGCGATGGTGCATCCCAGCTGTTACGGGTGCCTCGGCTGCGAAAGGCGCCGATTGCGTAATGAATACAGAAGTGATAGTGCAACAGTTGCAGCAACCGGTGGCCGATTTTAATTTGGCGCTTTGCAGCAACAACAGCAATTAAAAGATGATCCTCTTCGTCATTTAGTTAATAGTATTAATATAAGTGAGACAACAACTACAGCCTGCAACGTAGTACAAAGTCAAACGCTGTACTGTGATCAGTCAACGACAGTCGCCAGCATATTCGAGAGTGGCATGCAAGCAGCGGCTTCGACAACAACAAACACAGCAGCAGAAAGTGTGTTTAACGTCACCGCCGCCAGTGCGGGCAAAGCCGATTTTGCTTCCAGCAACAGCAATGCTTCCATCTTAGACAACTTTATTTGCTATCTGCGCATACAATACGAACAAATAACCGCTTCAATCAACCAACCACCCGCCTACCATAAACCGCCGCAATCCGACGCCGCGTACGAGGAATTGCTGCCGCACAACTTGACTGATAGCTTTAGCGCCAGCAGCGATTTCAGCCACAACACTTTCAGTGGCGCTTGGCAGCATTTTCTTAACGTCACTAGCAGCAGCAACAGCGGCGCCAGCGACAGTAGCAGACTGACTTCGAGTGAATGGCTGCCGCAGTTGGGCGCTCATCTGCTAAACGCCACTGCTGGACAATTGAACCAGAGTTGGCTTGTTGGCGGTTATAATGAATCACTCTGGTCGTGGAATACATTTGATTTGCTATCGAATGCAAGCGGCGCTGCCAGAAGAGATCTTAATGCGGCGACATTCCCACTAAGCACCACTACAACTGAAATTCCTAGCGATTCACTAGCTTCGCTATGGGGGCCACGCAATCTAAGCGTTGACTACTCGCTTGGCAATAAGCTGTCGAAGCAGCGCGATTATGAATGGATTTTTCTCTGTGTTATCTTTTTCATATTTGCTGGTGGTCTTGGCAACATTCTCGTCTGCTTGGCTGTGGCGCGTGATAAAAAATTACAAAATGTTACAAACTACTTTCTATTCTCGCTAGCGATAGCCGATCTACTAGTCAGCTTGTTCGTGATGCCGCTGGGTGCAATACCGGCGTTTTTGGGTAAGTGATTATAAACATAAAATCAAATAATAAGAGACAACAACATTAATATAAAGCTCTTTATTATTGAAATCAAGGATAAATAGTTTAAGTGCATACATATGTATTAGATATAATGCCCATCACAACAAAAACATTAAGTTTATAAGGGAATGTCTGAAATGTCGTAGAATTTAAAATATGCAGGGCTAATTAGGGATGTCAGTGGAAAACAAAAAAATCATCGATTCCTTGTAGGTCGTTATTTTTCGATGCATCGGACGGCGTATATCGATTAAAATTTTTTGGCCAAGTCACGTCTCTTTTTGCATAATTGAAAAACTGAAATGACGGATCTATGTACTAGAGGTGTCAGTTTTCAAAAACCGTCTTCGTTTATACATCGAGTGGAAAAAGCTCGATGCATGCATGTATTTCTGACATTCCTAGGGCTCATTCTTCAGCATTGAAGTTATCCACGAAGCCGATGAGCCCTGGTACAGACAATTTAAGCCATTCCGAGAACGTAGCCTATCAAACTTCGACATGAAGGCAAGTTTGCCCATTATAAATGTCCAACATCAGTGTCAGGATGAGGCAGATAAAGAAGCATCAACTTCTGTCGAGAGACTTTGTTGATATAAGCCACGGTTGGAGTATTAAAGTGATCGCTCAATTTCCTGTGGTGGTGCCACATAGAAGAGTATTTGCATAGTAAAGCCGGTCAAAATTATTTGGTGTGATTTCTACTATGTAATAAGAGAAAACAAAAATCCACTTTTGAATGAAGAAGTACTCTTTTAGCATCTATATGCATTTATGCACCAGAGATCTAACTCTTAAGTACTATACTTAAAAAAAGTCAGATAGCTACAAACTATATTTTTAAATAATAAAACTATATGTAGATTGTTTGTCCAAAAACTGTTTTTCGTGAAAATATTATTCTTTTGACTTTAAAAAAAAAATTAGAACCTTCGAACTTTTTTTTAAATGTGAGTTAATTTAGTTTTAGTTTATAAGAAATATCGGCTAATCACATTTCAACCTTCATATGCTCGGTAATCGACATTTGTAGCATTTTCGCCAAAAAAAAATTTTAATAAATAAATTATTTCCACTACAATTGTGTCCGTGGTTTTCAGTAGCTTCGTAACAATCAATTCTTAAAAGTTGTGGCTGTTAAAAGTAAAAAAAAAAATTAGAAATGACCATCTCCTGGCCGGTAGTCTAACATATAACCATATAACAGCGTGAGACAGTCAATTTTTCTCACAACAAAATTAATATACTCACAAAAATTCGGGCCAAATATAGTGAAGTAGCGTTTTTAATTTTTTTTCTTACAGCGGGATTTTTTTTTAAGACTTTGAAATTTCAAGATATAATAAATTAAAAAAATATTTAAAAGATTCAGCGCAATACAGAAACAATATGGGTGTCAAATAAAAGAGAAAATGAATTCAAATTAACTTTATTAGTTAGGAAAAAAAATATTTAGAACCACAGTTTCAATACCTATTAGTCCCTGCGCGTCAAAAAATTGTATGTTTTTTTTTTTATAATTCAGTAGAATTTCTGTTTCATTTGGTAGCCAACATCGCACTGAACGTTTTTAATAATTTTTTGAATTCTTCATATCCCTCAAGATTCAGAGTCCTTTCATAAATATAATGATGACGGAGGGACAAACTAAAAACGCATGTTTACCGTATTTGGCCCCTAGTTTTGTCAATATTTTGCTTTGTGTGTTTTGAATTTTTTTTTTGTTTTTGTCGCACGTTGTAATATTTATGGAAAGTCACATCACTATTTAGTCAACTCAAGATTTTTTAATTTCTGCATGTCAAAACATGTTTTTTTGTAATTATGTATTCGCATATATTACTTAGGTAGGTGTTATGCAGACGAATTTTGTGTTTGGCAAACAAGATGCGAGTTTGCGACGCGCAATTCTCACTTAGACTTTGCGTAAATATTGCTCGATGAATAAAAGTTAATTTTTTTACGTTCATTTTCTGTAGAATAACTTTTTTTAACAAATATGTAAAAATATGCACACAAGTATAATTTGGCAGCTTTCACAAGGACATAAACTGGTTATTGTTTTTAGTAAGGCCTTTTTCTTGGCTTTTCTACGTTAATTTCTTATATCGTTATAAAGCAAAATAAAAACAAACATTTTAAATATTTACAATAAATTTTGTTCTAAGTTATAGCAATTATTAAAAAGTATTAGTAGTACACGAAATTTCTGCCAAATTCTCTGAAAGATATCATTCGATATGTAGGAGACATTAAAAAACAATCGAAAAATAATTACGTCAATATCGCTGTTATTCTCACAGACCACGCGCAAGCAAATAAATTGCAATTACTGTTGCGCTTCTTACCGCACTCTTTTGGTCTTGGTCTGAGAGACGAACAACAGTACTACACAGGGTTAAAGACATTTTTATCAAAGTACACAACTACTACTATGTGCGTCGGTAAGTATTCTTACTTCGCATTGCCTTAGCATCAAAAGCTCCTCTGTTCGTTTGTTGTTAAGAGAGAGTTAACTGTTTAGTCTATGCCGCCACGCAGCAACACAGAGGATTGTGTCATTGTTTCGTAAGTCCTATTTTACGGCTGTGTTGTAGCAATCTCATCGGCTTCACTTCGATATGAATATGTCCTAGAATCCAACAGCATTGCTTAGTGATGGGCGATAGGTACCGAAGAAGACGGAAGAATGGCATGGACATAAGCAGGCGCAAAATAATAAAATCATTTCGCTGACCTCGCTCCGGTAAAAGCTGTTTTTAATTCGATACATAGGGATGGACAACGGAAAGAAGCCTGCTCGCGTGCATTATGGAAGAACCAAGAACAGAAGTACGGGTCCGGTCTAAAATTGGCACAGGGAACTGACGTAACTTCGCAAAGAGAGGCAACTAGAGAAAGTTTTTAGTTATCGACCTAAGCCGATAAATGGTGGTAGAAACCATTTTCGACTCCTGTTTGGAAGCAACATTCATAAAAAGGTGTTTTTCTAAAAGCGGCCGCACTTTAGCGGAAATTATCAAACCTACGGTTACAATAATTCCGTGAAAACTGGTACGCCTTCCCATTGCGTACTAATTACTAGATCCACACACACACACAAATTGAAGGAGACCCTGATCCAAACAATTAATAAAAATGTGAGCGCCAAGTGTTTTTTATTTGGAATTAGATAGCTTGAATTTCAAGCATTTTCGGGGAATTCAGTTGGAAGTGCTAAACAAGAGCTTGCTGATCAATCAAGTAAATCAAATAAGCAAAAAGTTTTATACTTTTTTATTATTTTTTGCATGTTTATGTTTTTTCCGCCAATTAGTCTAGCAGAGACTTAAAAATTCCTTGTTAAGTTTTTCCATACAAACATTTTTAAAAGTTTGTATGCTAAAAAATTAAATATGTACATACAAACACATAAGCACTGAAGTGTATAAGCTCGTATTTAGTCACGCAAAGAAAAAAACGTCGCTTAAAAGTACACAAACTTTTACCAACCATACATACATAGAAGGACATATGCGCAAAGTATTTTGTTTGCCATGCTTATTATAAACTTTTACTACAAACCATTAAAATAACAAAAAAAAAAATCAAAGCATACAAGAATTCGCACTCGAATTTCCACACTACGGGCATACTTTCGTATATTACTTAGTACTTGTAGTAGTAGTCGGTAATATTTTTTGCCAGTTACCTAGCTATACCTACTTCCTACTTCCACGTTTCTTAAGTTTGACGAATGCTTTTAAGCGAATTGGGTAACTTTAAGCAAACAAAAGATTAATTTTTTTCCAATCAATTGAAGGACAAAAAGGCAATTTAGGGCTAATAAAACTAAGTAAATAAATTTAAAGCTTTTAGTGTCCTAAAATGCATGAAACAAAGAAAACATATAATATTTTTTTAGGTGGCTAGAAAATGAATTGTTTCTTGCCTTTATCAATTGTTTAAAGGTTGTTACTAAGCGCTTCTCTTTTGTAAAGGTCACAAAATAATTTTAGGGTAGCAAAAGGGTTAACATTTGAGTTAGCATTTGAGGAAGATTTATAGCCAACTTTTTTCATAAAGATTGGTTGATTAGCGCTGGAAGTGAGATGTTTAGAAAAGTATTAAAAGGTACACTAGCATGCATGACAAATATCTTCGTTTTCCAAGTTTTCTCTTACACTAATGGACTTCGGAAAAGACATTAGGGCTATTCGCGATTCGGTGTATAAGAGCTGACAAATTTATGCAATTGCAGAAATATGCCATGGATTGTGAGCGACCTTTATTAAACTGTCATGGCAAAGCTTTTGCAAAACAATTTTTGTGCATCAGCTTTGGTTTTGTTTATGAATGCAATGCATAGCATTTTTATGCTATGGATTTTCGGTATTGCAAATTTGCCAAGCCATGACAAATGCAAATGCGTGTATTTTGTTTGTGTATTGCAAATAATTTGCAATNTTTTAAAAACAACAACAACAACAAAAAAACAAAACAGTGTAGAACAGTAAAATTGTGTTATAGGTTTTCTTGATAAATTTATAAGCTTTTTACTGCTCTTTTCTCTACTTTTCTGCAGAGAATGTTCAATTTAGTTAAAATGCCGCCCTCGGAAAACCATATATTCCTTAACTCTGGCATAAGGTTTGGAATATTGGGTTAGCAAGAATATGTTATTGATTCGCAGTAGATTCGTATCTATGACCGGCGCTGGCACAGCATAAAATAGCTCTGATCCTCTTAATAGCCTGTCAGACGTGGCATTGCAATATATTTCGAAAAGGCTTGCATAAGCAGTCACACCATGCATGTAAAGTGCCTTTCGAAAGAGGTTTTTTATTTCCGAAAGGCGAATTGCAGAATATATTTTCGAAATCGATTTGCGCTCTCTCAATTGCAGTCACATCTTGCAGCTTTTACTTCTGAAACTGTTTTCCGTAATGTGGCAGAAATGTCTTTCTGGTTGTTCACATATTGAAACCAAATTTCTCTTCCTCATTTTGACAGCGAATTGCATAGAAAAGTTGGAAATATTGCCATGTCTGACACGCTCTTTATATAGGAAACCTCCACAAATGTATGTACATTAGGGTGGTCCAAAAAAGTAATGCCAGAATTTTAACACTCTCACCCGCTAGCATTGTTTTATATCGAACAAATTAGACCCCTGTTTTTTTTATTTTCTAGTGGTTGTAAAGTTGTGTTTTATATGGAAAATATATGGAAAAATAAACTTTCGCAGAAATGGTATAGAATTAATGAAAATCAGTATTTTCATTCAGAAACTATAACAAATTGCCGCAGATGAGGTACTTTATGGTAGAGTAGTTAGCTCTTCACCTGGTATGAGTATTGGCACAAGAACTACCACAGGCAATGAGTTGGCGACCACTTGAAGTGAATAAGATCTCGCATTGTGTGGATTTTCTTTCATTGAGGTTAAGTGATTCTCGATACAAATTACTAGAGAACACCACTCTGTGATCGATCAAACAAACCAAGACCAATGACCAAAAACTCACCATACTTCAGATCGATTGAAATGTTTTGTGAGCTTAGCTTTTTGATATATAAATCGAGATCCGGGGCTGGCTGCTGAACAGCGGTCTTGACCATGCGTTTTTAGATGTTAAAGATGCCAATTAAAACCAATTACTCAACATACTTCAGATGACTTGAAATTTTGATAGAATTTTATTTACAGTATACATATAGAAAATGAATTTAAGGATGCCAGCCAACCTCATCTCTTGGATGTGGATTGTCAATATAACAGTGCGTCAAAGTCTGATTCAAAAACACCAAGATTGTGTTGTGTAGGTCAATTCCTAAATACCTTCGTTGACTCATTTACCAGAATCATTGCGTGATTTACTTTACAGCGAATTGGCAGAATCAATAGGTCTCCAGAATATGGACAAATAGAACTATTCGGCATTTAAGGAAATTTCGCCTCTTTAGCCTACATAGAATTTCTGTAGGCCAATGATTCTCACCCATTTTGTCTTGTTGTTGCCAGCGAATGAAGAACAAACATTTCTTCAAATTTGAAAACTAAAAATTTCTCTACTTAAAAAAAATTTCAATCGATCTGAAGTAAAATGAACTTTTTGGGCATAACCTCTACGTCTATGATGTTTAAAAAATACTTTATATGTTCAAAAATTTCAAATCGCTAACGTGAAAACCCCAAAAAATCATGTTACTTTTTTTCTTGGTGTACGATTTCGGCCATTTCTGTACATCTTCGTTGAGATGACGAATTTTTTTCTCGAATTATTGGGTATATGAACAAACAGGCATGGCTTAATCGACTTCTGTCTTCATTGTGAGCGTTTTGATATATATATATATTGATATAGGCCTACATATATATCTTTATTCTTTAGACTATTACAAGCAACCTTTATATACAAAGTTATATTAGCTTTGTGCGCATGTGCGCAATTTAAGAATTAATTTAAAAATAGTGAAGCGTATCAATGAAGAATTTATGCAGTTACCCGGTCGCCAATGGCATTGAAAAATGATATGCCTTCGCTGGCAGTATTTATTGCAAAAACGAGTTTCGCAAGCCGATTTCACAGTCGCAGCAGAGCGCTGCAGAGACACAAAGCTACACAAATCTTATGTGTATGTATTTGCAGGAAAGCTTCTTTTTTTTTTGCTGTGCATTGGCGATAGGCCAAATTGGAATAACACAAAAAGAAAGCGCGGCTTTGTTCACTTTTGCACAACACACGAATACCTATGTATGTATATACATATGTTTACATATACGATTATATACACACTTACGTACGCAAAGGAAAACGGAAATAAAATGTGGCGTGGTGCTACGCTGATATATGTAGGAAATTGCTTTGCTTTGCTGTCTCTAGTGTACCACCGCTGCTAACTTTTTGGCACTATTTGTGTTTTTCGTGTGCTTGTTTGTTTACTTATAGTTTGCACTTTTCAATATGTACACATGAACGCACTTACTTGCCTCCGCATGTATAATATAACATCTCTACATACAATCACTTGTTTGCACTGTTGGTTAGTTTGTTTACAAAATAAAATCAAACCTCTGCCAAATTGAATCGTAACGACTATTTAGTGCTAGTTGGTACTACATATATATATATATATATATATACAAACGTTCATATGAGTTTGTATATACGTAAGCTTGTTCGTTTAACTTTTAGTGGTATGTACGATGCAAGCACTTCATACATCTGTTTTTTGCTACCCTTCCACATCATACTTATTCCGCAGGGCATCTTGCCAATCGAAATCAAATCAAATCATGTAAAATGTAATCAAAATCAATTCGATTGTGATAGCGTCCAATAAAAATTCAATTATAATGCAATTTGCCCTATGATCATTGCATCATTAAATAAATATTTTGATTGCTAACCAAATTGGAAGGAGAAAATAAAGCTTGGAAGCAAACAAACGGAAATAGAAAACAATATTTATATATCATAGTAAATATTATTGCACCTGATTGACCAATGATGTGATTTGATTTGGCTAATTGCTGCCCTGACATATAAATGTGTTGTAATCAAGTTCAATCCGGGTCAACGCGAACTCTTAGCGACTTGCAACTTGCACTTTATTATACTAAAATTGAATGATCTATAAAACGGCATTCCAAAATAAACAAAAAATACTTCTGGTGAAAATTTTTTTATAACATTTCAAATTATTACTTTTTATTTTTTTCCTTTTCGGGGAACCCTACAATTGTTCTTAACCAGTTCGTTTATTAGCTGGAACAGTAGAATCGATATTCTTCAAAATTGGCACTTTTTCTGCACTTTGCACTAAAAAATTTAAATAAGTAAATAAAAAATTAAAAATTGGGCTTAACTAGTCACTTGAAAATTGTATTAGCTTTCATTAAAAAAAAATTAATCAAATTAGTTGAGAAATGAAGGCGCAAGTGAACTATGAACATTAAGTTCCATTTATTGACCACTGTGCAGCGGCCGCTAAAACTATTTGCACACCAATTTTTTGGAATACTAAACATTGTTCCACAGCATATTTCCTTTAAAAAGATTGCACGTTAATTTTTCTTCCTTCCTTTTTATACAATAAAATGTATCTCTCAACTTTTTAATGCTGACAAACCACTTCACATAATTTGTTGGTTCGAGTCACAATGAACTAGGACACTTATAGATAACATTTTACTCACCACAACTAACTATAAATCATAAAAGCAGCTTGATAAAAAAGAAAACATAAAACATAAGAAAAAGAAAAGTCATAAAAAAGAGAATGAAGTAAAAAACTTAAACATTTTTCAAACCACCAATATGCTACACTCTAAAAAATTTTTGTTTAAATTTGCGCATATTAAGATAGGTAACCAGAGCCTCTCTTAATGAATGCAAATTTAAACACTGCTTGCTTACTTTTACTTATCTTATGTGTGGCGTAGAACNACGACTAGTGTTTCTCCTTGCTAGCCATAACGAACGTCCAACGAAAATCATAAAATGTCCCTTACATACATAGCAATTTCTTTTGGCTCTGCTAACGAATGATAAATATACATCAGCGATAATTGTAAAGACATGGGTATCGATTTGCTTCGCGGAGATATTGATAGCTAAATTTGCAATTGAACTTAATTTTAAAGGAATGGATAGCAGTGAAATATATGAGGGTATAATAATAATTGATGGAAAACTTTAAAAATGTTACTTAGTGCAAGATAATTGATGGATAACGACTTCAAGGCCAGAAGATGAATTTGAAGTAATTGGCGACAAAGATTGTTCATAAGTAAAGCTATGCCAAAAGTATAAAGTATTAAGTAAAAGAAATATGTATATTTTGGCAAACCTGAGCATAAAAATGAATTTCATGTGTTGGCCAAACGTTTAAAAGCTTAGCCAAAACGTTTCTTTCGGATAATGTACTTGCATCATGTTTAACCCAAATGATTGGCGAAACCAGTTTTTTACGACAACTATGGCGAGATCTGCCTTCTGAGAATCGGTTTTAAAATCTTATATGTAGGGCGGATTGTGAAGCTCTCGCCTACTGGACTGAGTAATTAATACATCTTATTTATTTTTCTACTAATGGCGAGAAAAATGCAAGAAATCTGTGTATGTTCCCCACGACCTTGGAAACATTTTTTAGCAGACTTGAGATCGATGGGCACTTTTTATATTTAATTTGTGTGAAGTATTAGAAAACTTCTGTTACAAAATTCAATATTAAAAAAATAAACGCCAAAAGGCATTAGTTTCATTACTCGCTTGCCATTGCGTATGAGTGACTTTTTTCGTTATTGGCACTGTAACCGCCTAAGCGATTTTGGCCGAGTGCAGCGCAGCACGCCACTCTAACATCAAAGGTCATCGATTCAGTTGAATTTTACCATACTAAATCTCAGGTTAAGGAATTTATGCAGATAATGGGAAGAATGAAGTTCTTGTACAAAAATATCCAAAGAGGCATTCGGTCCAACCTTAAGCCGTATTTCTACTAGCCATTCAAATTAAAACAGTTTTAATGACCAATTTGGACATTTACTAAAACTGAATCCATTGCCTTTGTTTAGGCGCGACTACTAACATCAAGCGCCTAAATGCTTTTTATGCACTGCTACATGTGTAAGAATTGTGTTTGTGTTATTTTTGAAATCGTTACATATGCACTTCTCAATTGTCATATGATAAAACTTTCTTAAGTTATGATTTGACTAAAATTCTAAGTATGCTCAGCTTAGTCAGATGCATCCTCCGCATAATGCTTCCGGAATTTTTTGCGGAGTCTGCGTGGCTTATAATCATGCAGAGGTGGTAACTGATGATTACTATAGGCCACAGTGCTTACCCACTACTTTTTTGTCCAATAAATATTTTTTTTTATATGAATACATACAAACGCACTGATCTTCCCTCTCATTGAGTTATTCAGTCCTAAGAATAAGAGAATTTAAAAATCTTTCCACGGGTAATTTTTTAAGGTTAAAACTTTCTTGCAACTTTTTTCATTTAACTTCCCAGTAGCAAGACCATCAATTGGAATATTTCTTTATTGTTTAATTTTGACATAATATGTACATTAGACAGTACCACCATACAAGCAAACAAAAACTGTTCGTCGTACATCATTGAATATAGAGCATTTTCGCAAAGCAATTTGGAAACAAATTTTAGGGGTCGTCGTCTTTTTATTTTTTTTGGGCTCAACTTCATTCGACAATAAATAAATTGTTTTCAATCAGGGACTGCAAATAACGATTATCCTTTGAAATTTCAACTCAAAATATCACGCGGAAAGACAAATGCTACGTGCATAAGGAGTAAACCAATATATTTCTTATTACTCGGAGTACCTTCAGCGGCACTGATTTTTATTTTTTAATTTTTACTTATAAAAATCAAGTTTAATCATTATATTTTGAGTTTTATTTTTTACTTGGAAAATAATCGTTAAATCGTTATGTTTTGAGTTTTATTTTTTGCTTGGAAAATAATCGTTACGTTTTAAGTTTTATTTTTTGCTCGGAAAATAATGATTACGTTTTATGTTTTATTTTGTGCTCGGAGAATAATCGTTATTTCTTGAGTTTTATTTTTTGCTCAGAAAATAAAACTCAATTTTTGCGTATTATTTTCCGAGCAAAAAATAAAACTTAAAACGTAACGGTTATTTTCCGAGCAAAAAATAAAACTCAGTTAATAACGATTAAAAAGTGATTTTTATAATAAAACTTATAACCGTTACGGTCCCTGTTTTCAATAGTTAGTTCTAATAAGTTTAATGAGTTTTGTAGCGCTCTAATATACTGAAATTAGGGTGTCAGGTTAGGGTGTGAGGACCTGACGGAGTACTTGAGGTCAATGGACATTTCAACATTGTCTCATAGAGACAAGAACATCAATTTTTTATACTTTAAGATCCGACTCTGTATAAATGGCGAACATTTGATGGAAAAATTTCAAAAGGCACCCCTACTTATGGTCGAAAAAAAATCCAAAAACTTTTTAGCAAAAGCTTAGTGATTTTTTACGAACTTTAATTGAGTGGCGTTAGGGTGGCACCTTAGGTTGTAAACAACTGAGATCTGCCGGGTAAGTGTACTGGAACGGCAGAGAGATTAGAACATCGAAATATCATACTTTAAGATCCGGCTGTAAATGCCGAAGATATGACGAAAAATGAAATCAATGCGTTTAACCAAAACAAAAAGGGTTCGCTTTTTCGAAATTGTCTTATAAAAATACTTTGGACTTACGGGTGCAAGGCAAAGATTTTTCTCGGTACGGTCTAATGTTAGACGATTTTTTTTTTACCATGTTGCATCCATAAAAATATTCATTAAAATATTTGTTTGCTCCTACCAAGAGGTAATCGCATAAATCTTAAATACTCATCATTTTGAATGTAAATTTTCTGCAAAAATTCACCAACAACATTGTATTTAAAATTATATTTCTTATAACCACCAATTAATTACCGTATCCCAATGGGCCAAAAATAAATAAACGCCAATGTGCAGTAGCCAGCAGCTACAATAATTGCTTTACCAGGACCACTTTAATGTACTTATACGAGTATAAGTATGTACATAATTACGGCCATACACTTAGCTACATACTTAACTGGCATAGCGTAGACACTCATTCATCAAGCGCACACAAATAACTGGATGTACATATACCTACATACCCTGCAGTGAAAAGCTGAACTAGTATGCACAAAAAATTCAGTTCATGAACTGTTATTTAAGGATAGAAGTCATACCAGTTCGTCATGTACTTTAATTATACCAGTTCCCTGCAGTGAACTGCCATACAAGCCAATAAAAATACTAGTTCATTAACTAGTATGCGCTAAAGCGACGGCCTACCATTTCGACTAAAATGCGGTTAATTGCTTTCCTCTAAAATTTTGGCTGTGGCGTCCAGTAAAGACTGCCGATTAAATTACAAAGTTAAACTAAAAAAAAATACTCTCTCGGAGATTCGAACTCGGATCTCTCAAATGGCGCGCCTGAGCTTTGCCCTGTCGGCCATTGCCACTGTTGCAGCGCCGCGATCAAAATGGCATAATTTTGCTTTTGACGGGGGATGAATTGGTAGTCTAACCCGTCAACTGGTTTTATGCTACTAAATAGTATTTCTACTGGTAGGGTGCTGATGCCGGAGCAGACAATTGGCATCTCCTATGACACCGCCGTGTTAAAAAATACCAGCCGCTAACATTGAAACGCAAACTGGTAGCATTCTAGTTCAGAACTAACAGCTTTCCCTGCAGGGTATACACAGGTATACATCCATACTTATTTAGTATATCTGCTTGACACAGCAGTTGCTATAATATTGTGGTATATACGGTAACGCACTTAAGTGCTAATTAAGCTATTTACGGTTGTGCGCCATAAGTGTGCATATTTACATGTATACATAATACTACAAGCACAGAAATGAGTTCGCAACCCAAAAAAATTCAGGACGATAAAGTATTCCTTTTATACGGTACTTTCCATTCACACATATGTATGTATGACTATTTACTGTTTTTACTCTGTGTTTTCTTCTGTATTCGACACATTTTTCTTACAGAATGTGTCATTAATTTTACTCACTAAACCAAAAGCAAAAAGCTGTCAAGTTTACCGTGAAAACCCAAAGCTGCCAAGTCGTCAGTGTGCTTAGTCATTTCGCTATACTTCGCAAGCACAAATTCCTAATTTATAAGTGTTCACTTATATGACACACGTAAATAAGTCTGAAGTTAAAGTAAAAACCTGTTGAACAAATATTAGGATATCTATAGATACATAGTATAATACACAAAGGATTTTTTTTGTTCTGGATAAAAGATCTATACCGTTCGCCCAATTTTCAAAGATGAGATGCCAAATTAAAGCACTTGGCCTTTAGTGTGCAAACTGGTTTTAGTAAAGAGTTGCCACCTTTAAAAAAAATATATTCAAATTGTTCAAAATGCTTTTGATAAGCGTTTTTTCTTAGCTGAACTATAGGAGGATTGCCACCTGTTAAAAAAAAAAATCATATTAGATAAGAGAAATATGTATCACCATATGGGTGACACACGAAAGGAGTTTCAGAAAATAGTGGTTTAAAAATATTTTGAGGACGGTTGCCACCTGTTTAAAATGTCGTATTTAATTTACTAATTCACAAGTAATACGAAATATCAAAATAAGAAATCTAATATAAGAATATTTTTAAGGTTTTGGAGGAGGGTTGCCACCTTATTTAAATTTAAATTCGAATTATTTTATAAGTTAAATGAATTTTTAAAATATGGGTATCAATCGAAGGGGTTTGACAATATTTTATTTCTGAACTGTATTAACGGGGTTGCCACGTGTTTGAAAATTAAAATTCTACCAATTCATCAGTTAATTAAAAGATGTATCGGAGTGTCCGGCGAAGGAGAGTTAACTGTGATTAAGAACAAAAATACTTTTTAAGAGGGCTGCTAACACTAGCTAACTAATTCAAAAAGTATATGAAATACAAAAATACCGTAGTCAAATGAAATAATGTTGAGAAATCTTTAGTTTAAACCATTCCAATGTTTTAAGAGCTGATACGTGTTTAAAAATAACAAATTTCAAAAATTAGATGTCAGATTAGAGATCTTAAAAAAGGTAAAGGGTGATTTGAAAGTCGATGAAAATAAAAACATCCACCATGCAGGACTGCTCTTCACTCAGAAATGGCTGCACGGATTTGATTAAATATGGCACTCGGATCTCTTATAACTCCGACTAACATTGGAATATTTTTTAAGTTTATGAAATTCAATTTTGAACGTTTCAACGCCATACGAGTTCACTAGTATTAGGATTTTTCACTTCACTTCTCAAACATCAAATGGAGAGCTTACTAGAGTAATAATATTTTGGAGTATCAATCCATGCCGGTTGAAGCATCCCCTAAAAAGTCCGTTTTCTAAATGACAAAAACTAAAACGCTACTAGTCGCAAAGAGGCTCTTCAACCGCGCAGATATGCAATCTGAATGCTGTCATTGGCCACAGTTCCTACCCAAACAATTTTAAATTGAATTAATAGTTTTCGTGGGAATACCTTCATTCAGCATTAAAGTAAAACATATGTTCCTTGTGCAAAAATTTTTAACATACACACATAAATATGTCCCTGAACACAATACCACACAGCCGCAAATTTAATTGACTGTATGGTCTTGCATAAACCCTGTCGAATTCCTTAATCTACACCTAACGAAAATCTACTTGCTTGTCTTTCATTTCTCATGCATAAATACATTTACATATGTACATTAGGGTGCACCACCCAAAAAAAATGCGGGATTTTCACGGCAAATATGTAACTTATTATATTTTAAGGCCTTTGCCAAAAAATCTCAGAAAATAATTAAGATTTATGTGAGCTGGATCTCCGAAAATGTCTCCAAAAATCTCATTATTTTGATTCCGCTGATAAATTTTTTAAACATTTTTATAAAAACCTTTTAAACTTGAAATTTTTTCGTCAGAGGTGATTTTTAAGAAAAAAATTATTTTAAAAATTACTTTTATTTATAAAAAATACACGATTTTGGAGGTATTTTCGAGTGGCTTCACCTCACGTAAAAAATTATTCTCCGAAATATCTTGGCGGAAGTATTAGAATCAGAGACCGTAACGGTTGTTATCTTTTAAATAAAAATCATAATTTAAAAGTTGAATTGGATTTCTATTTTTCACATCGAATTTAAACGTTATTTTATGATTTTTATTTTTCCGATCAATAATAATCTCCATTTTTGCATTTGAATTCTTCGATCAATTTTCGATCGTTATTTTAGGTGTTTATTTTTTCAATCATATTATAACCGTTATTTTCAGTTTCCATTTTTTAGATCACAAAAGTTTAAAGCGGTCATAAAAACGCAGTCTCCCTCAAAACGAATAAAGATCATCGAAAAATATTAAAATCCAAAATAACGATAATTTTTGATAAAAAAAAAAAATAGAAAATTACGATTAAATTTCGCCGACAAATTACTAATCCAAATTCAACTATTATTGTTTAATAAACAATGTTTATCGAAAAAAAAAGAAAACGATTTTGCAATGATCCAAAAATAAATATCTGCATATTTAACGGTTACTTTCGTTTCCTGCTTAGAATGTAATATATTATTTTTTTGTATAGGCAGCGAGGCACCCTAATTTACATACATATGGCGAGAGCATATTTTGCCTTTTAAGTTACAAGGCAGCAAGCCTATCTTTACAAGCTACATGTATCTCTTCAAGTATATGTATGTACACACAATATTTGTTTAAGCATAGTTACATGTAAGCCCGAAATCTAATATCCTTTTAGTAATATGCACAACTGAAACATTAATCCTTCTTGTGAACATACAACTTAACCTTTTTGTGTTAAACAATGGAAAAATCATTTTTGGATCAAGTTGTAAACACACACACATTCACACTTGATGGCTAATTTGGTACAAATACATATCCACGTCGAATTTCTTTAGCTGCTATAGATGCCATTTAACCTTTGCCAAAGGACTATGATGTAGATTAATTGCTGACACTCAATTCGATGAAATCCACGTGGACTTCTGTTAACCCACATAACTTACAAAACCATACGGAGTAGATAGGTAGCCCTTTGATTTGTCTCTGCTACACACATTTCACTAAAATCCTAACTTAACACTCAAAAGCGTAGTTAAAGCCAACACCGTACATATGTGTGTAGCTATATTTTAAAGAGTGAATAAAACTGAAACATTAGCAGTTATGTAAGTTTATGCAGAAGTAATGATTCGCATGGAATGATATGAATGGCCAACCCATGGGACCTTAAACCAATCGAACATTATTCGTTCAATACGAACTTGTTTTATAATGCGGTTGGTGAGTTATACTATAATAACACCGTGCGACAAAAACCAAGAAAATTTTAAAAACACTATTTCAGTGCCAAGTGAAAGAGAAAGTTCTGGAAAATTAAAAAAAAAAAAATTGTTTCACAAAGACGTATAGGATTTTTGTTTATTAAGCTAGAAGGACCAATTCGTGTGTTTATTAGTCATTAGATAACATATCATTTTTTTTTTTTAAGTGAAACTTCTTCAGCGGCAGTTGGTTGGTTGGAAGTAAATTGGCAAATTCAACGGAAATTTCACACGGAAATGGTGTCACAGAAGAATCACAACTCAAAATTTGGCTTTTTTTTTATAAAAGTCTACCTCATTTTACATATAACTAACTGTGTTTAAATGCGCATTTTAAAATTTGTACAAAATTTATAAAAATTCAAAAAAAAAATTGCCTAAATGTCAAACTTTTTACTCAGCATTTTTATAGCCAACTTAAATTAAAGTAGGATATCATGCAGGTTTCATGCAGTTACAAAATACCGTTGATTTTGGGAATTTTTTAAACCATGTTGGATATTTTCTTCCATATAAACAAATCTTTGTCGAATATATTTTGTATGGAAGAAAATGCGTGACACCACCAGCAAAAAAAATTATAAGAAATGAACGTTACTTTTAGTCAATTGAAACTTGCATTTTATCCTGCCGTAATTTAATGGGCTATACTTTTAAAATTGCATACCTAGAATTTTTCTAAAAACGCTGAGTAAAAATATTGAAACAGGTTGAATATGGGCCAAATATAGTAAAACTGCATTTTTAGTTTTAGATTTTTTTTTGTTAGCACTTTATAATTTCAAAAACATGATAAATTCTAAAAATTATTTTAAAAAATCAGTGCAATGTAGAACAAAAATGGGTACCAAAAAATTTCTGTAGAAGTTAAAAAAATTAAAATCTTTTGGATTCACAACAACGAAAAGGTATTGAAAATGCCCCTTTAATCAATTTCACTTTTTAAGCTAACAAAGTTAGAAGCACAATATTCAAGGACGTTGTCCAATTTATATTAATCCTCAAAATAAATTTTTTTCAAAATAAATATTGCAACATTTTAAGGATATTCGAGGATAAAATTCTTAAGGACATTTCTAATACCTCATGCATCAAAAAATTTAATCTGTTCTTTCTCTACAGAATTTTCATTGCACTAAATTTTTTTAAAGCATTTTCTCAATTATCGTATTACCCAATTTTCAATATGACGTCAGATAGAAAAACTAAAAACGCAATTTTACTGCACACATTTATTTGGCCCATGGCTTCGCGAATATATTGATTTGTTTGTGTGTAAAAAATTGCCGTCGCACTCGGTTATGTATATGTATTATTAGCTAGACATTTGTAAAAAAAATATTTAATATTAAATAAACAAAAGAAATATAGAAAAAACTGGTCAACATAAGGCATTTGTATTATTGCCACCATTGCAAATTATAGATATCGAAAATCTCGGGATTCTTGGCAAATAATTCCAGGATTTTCAGCACTTAAAAAAGGCCGAGATCGCGGGATTAACATCCCTATTACTTTCGTATTCTCTTAAAATCCATTTCCAAATTACTCATACGCCCTGTAGCGCAATATGCATTTAATATGAGAAAATGAATGAAAATTCCATGTGGGTTACTGTTACATTTTGCGCAAGTTTTTTATCCATCCTTATGNTTTGCAAACTGCACTACATTTACACACCCATTCGACCGCAATAAACAACTCCATTTTCATTTCATTTTCAATTAAGTCGACTAACTAAAAGTTGGGGTAAGATTGTTTGTGGTTTGCTGAGTAGTGGCTTTCACTTCCATCCTGTTGCTGTGCAGATATGTTTGCCATTTTGCTCCCCCCCCCCAATCTGGTTTATTTCTATTTAGACATTTTCCGATCGCTTTAGCATTGCCTTGAACCATATAGTTGACCTCAGCGACCAAGTGTGCATTTCAGTTGAGGCTGGAAATTCATTAATTCATCGCAGTTGGCCAAAACCCCCAGTAGAGCAACTATGGATGTACATACATACAACCCATTGACCTTATTTCGAGTCAATTTATTTTCCACTTAACACTCGCTCCTCAACCATGCTGCTGCTTTTTGTTTTTTTTTTTCGTTGTCTCATTTTGCAGCACTGATTTTTACTCATTTACTTAGCCATATTCTTTTCAGCCCTTTTCATTTTCATATCAAATGTTGCCTTTCTCGTTGGTTGTTTATATGTATTATATATTTTTTCGCTGCCTCTTGTAACTCAATTGTATCTAAGTAAGTATTTATTTGTGTTCTTTCAAGGTTACTGGCCGCTCGGCTTTGTGTGGTGCAACATTTATGTAACCTGTGATGTGCTGGCCTGTTCGTCGAGTATATTGCATATGTGTTTCATCAGCCTTGGTCGTTACTTGGGCATACGAAATCCGCTGGGATCGCGACACCGCTCAACTAAACGGCTAGCTGGCATAAAAATCGCCATCGTTTGGGTGATGGCCATGATGGTGTCGAGCTCGATTACAGTTTTGGGTGAGTTCAAAATAGGATGCTCTTAACTGGTTTTACTTTGTTTACTTGTGGTTTTGTTTTAATTATCTTTTGTTAAGAAAACTACTCGTATTTATTTAACAAATGTACGTACTTTACTAACAATTTCTTTTTTTTTCTCTTCCTCTTTTTCTCAGGCCTCGTTAACAAGCATAATATCATGCCAGCGCCGAACATTTGTGTCATTAACAATCGCGCTTTCTTTGTCTTTGGTTCGCTTGTGGCTTTCTACATTCCTATGCTGGTGATGCTCACTTCCTATGCTTTGACAATACCGCTGCTGCGCAAGAAAGCACGCTTTGCCGCTGAGCATCCGGAAAGCGAACTCTTTCGGCGGTGAGTACTGCAATATTTGTATCTCTGTAATATATGTGCTAATTTTGCTGTTGTATTCGAAAGATACAACATATTTAATTAACTGGTTTTAATTTCGTCGCTGTCATTGAAAAATTCACTACGTTCTACAACTAAGTGATGCACACCAATCTGGTTTTCTTTAACCGAGAGTAAAATTTTAAAATAAATTTTTATTTGTAATTTTTATGCAAAAAAAAAAATTTGAGTTTTATTTTATAAACCCAAAATAACGTTTATTTTTGATTTTTATCTAAATTATCTGTAAATAGCAGTCTAAGCCTAAGTTATATATGCTTCATTATTTATGTACTATGTTGAGAATTTTGTTGTACAAAACTCTAGTGTTTCAACTGACACGCGAACAAAAAAATTAAATTTAGATTTATATAACCCTAGAATGGGAGAGTCGAAAAAACTGGTTGGTCTACCCAAGTAAATTAATAATTGTTCCTATAAAAAAAAATATATTATGCTCTTTTCTTCAAGAATTAAGCAACATTCTATTTAGTTTCTCATCAATGCCAAATCAAGTTTATTTTAACAAATTCCTCTCTACTCATTCTTCTTAAGCTTAATTACTACCTTCTTACTATCCATAGATACTGAAAGTATTGGTATTAATAAGTGCTTATACTTGCTCTTCTTCTGCAGTTTGGGTGGTCGCTTTACAATACGACCGCAACATAGCCAGCAGCAGTTGCAACTACACAACAATAGTAGCTTTCGCAGCAGTAATAATAGCCACACTAGCTACAGCAAGTACTGTGTCAGCGACAACAATCGCAATTTCAGCGCCAATAATCATGGCAGCAATGATGTCGGCAATAGAGACAATGGTGATTATGACAAACAACGGGCGCATGGCTTGCGGCATACAAACAATTCGAATTACACAAATGGCGGCGGCGGTGGCAATGCTGCAGCGTGTGCGGGTGGAGATGGCGGCGGTGGCAGTAATGGCAATAGCGGCGGCGGTGGTGGCATCTTTGGCGGCACATTCCTAAATTGTCGCACAAGTTTTCGACGCAGCACTATACGCCATTCATCTTCGTCATCTGTACGCATCAAATCTCCACCGCGTGACGCCAGCCGACTGATGCAATCACAATCAGCGCAACATAGTAGCTATTGGCGTTCGCACGGCAATCCAAACATAATGGATAGGTGAGTAAAAGTCTANACATTGTGCATCAATTTGATACATATGTGTATAGAAAAGGCCCTGCTACTCGATGAATTGTTGGGACTTTTTTTTTACTTTTTTATTAATGGCCAACGTTCATTCATTTTCGGATAATAAGAAAAAAGTTCATGAAAAATCTATACGCAAATTATGTAATGGTGCGGAGGACATGCAAACTTTTTGAGTTCGTGACAATGATTACTATACAATTTCAAATCCATTATTGGTGTACATATGTGGCAATGTAATCTTTTCACCGGTTTTTGGCAATTTTTGCAATAATTGACTGCCTGAGTGTTCACTTTAGTGATTAGTTACACCTTTATGCAGTTTTATAAGTTATTTGCGTTACCTGAATTTGGTAAAGAATTCCGCGTGTGAATATATGGCATCACCAATGACTCAGATATCTCAAGGGTAAAGAGGCGATAACGATTTTTCCGCTCGTTTTTCATCCACGAGGGATTTAGTTCAAAAATTCCACAAATGAATTGAAAATGGAAATATCGAGCATGTTGGCAAATATAGCCATTGTCCAACGATCACCTTTCCGCTTGCAGCGATAAGTGCCGATTCTCTCTTCCAAATCATCCACTCCTTTTGTTTCATTGTGGCAGTGTGTATATTATTTCGGGTTTCTTTTCAGGGGAATCGCGGGCGTCCTTTGCTGTACTTGCATGCAATGTACTAAGAAAAGTTACGTACTTATTCTTTTTCGGCACGTATGAAACCATTGGAAGCTGTAATGAATGCTAAAAAAAAATTCTTAATAAACAATTTGGCTTATTTTTCATATCCAAAAGAATAGATGAAATTTCTTTGCGATTTTTCC
>NW_016162577.1:28863-42060 GCF_001687245.7 Rhagoletis zephyria
TTACAATGTTTGTTGTCTGACGGCTATGATAGTGGCATGGATATATACATATGTGCAGATGAATATGCGTGGTTGTTGGAAAGTAAATATTTTTATGGCATGCCATTGCTTGAAATTTTATTGCATATTTAAATAATCATAAAGGCGTAATAGAGAGAATGTATATGATAATAGATGTACTCACATAGTGGTTTTTTATTGCAATATAAATATGTATGGCTTCAATTTTTAGAAAGGATGGCGATGTAATAAAATATATTGTATTTTAAATGGGTATTATATATTTCTTAAAGCTTACTTCTGGTAAACTAACACTTTTAGGGCCATTTTCTCAGGTGGTTTTTAAATTTCAACTACTCTTTAACCCCTTCAGGACCATAGAGACTAATAGGGAAAATATTTTTAGAATGCGACACGGACTCGTAAGCTTTTTTTCAAGAAATTTGAAAAAAAAAATTTTAAACACTTATTTCACCTTCATTGCCCAATGTTTCGCTAAAATTTTCAGCATCATCAGGGCCATCAAGGCCAACAAAGATAGTTTTCTGATGATTCTGAAAAGTTCAGTGAAACGTTGGGCAACGAAGTTCTTTATTTGCACCACCAAAATAATAGATGTAGGCTAGCCTACAAGCCAACAATCCGACAATCGCTGCTAAAGTAAGTGGAGGCAAATAACAGCACTGAACAAACAAAGTGCAAAACATCTGCACTCCGTGTACTTGTGCAACAACGCAACAATAGCCAGCCACAAAAAAAAAATAAGTGCTTCTACCAACAAATACAGCCATAAAATAGCTTTCATTGCTGCAATTGTAGTTGTGTACATAAAAACCCCTACATAAATACATAGTACTCGCGCACATAGCCCCGCATGCATCCACCGACGCGCCTTCACACATATGTAACTGCATACTGTTGCATGCCATCGCCATTGTTTATTACAATCGCCATGGAAAGCTTGCTGCAATTTTCGCGCAAGCACGCACTCTTACACACACCCAACCAACTTTGGCCAAATATGTTTACACAGACACATTTATGAAGAATTCCCTGCAGGGAAGAAGTTGCATCCAATAGTTTTTGAATCCGTTATCTTTTATTTAACATACCTACATAGATATGGACTGGACGTGATGAATGTAGACATCCTTTTTAACCCTTTAACCATAAGAAAATTATGTGAGCTTTTAGTAAATATATATAAATAAATATATATATTTTATTTTTAGAGTGTGACACACGTTGCTATTTTTGTCAACGTAACAATTATTTTTTTATCGAATTAAAAAATATTTTTTTACATTCTAATTGATAAAATGTAATTTAAAAGCAATATAAATTAGGAAAAGATTATTTTAGGAACAAATTTTCATTCAAAGTATACGTAAAGTTTTGAGCTACCACGTGTAACATTTTTTTGAAATAAATGTTTATTACGCGCGTCACAATAATAGAATTTGACACAAAGATTCTTTGGAGAATTTTTTTTTTCAATATAAATTTTAGGAAACCTACTTTTAGTTAGGAAAAAATCCTTTTAGGAAAAAAATAATTTTATAAGATTGTTTACGAAAAAAATTATGTGGAAAAAATTTTTTTTAAGAAAATAATGTCAACTTTATTTCGGATTTTATTTATTTTTTTTTATAACCTACTTTAATAAAACACACAGAAAAAACGTTGTGAAAAAAGTTATAATACGAGTATTAATGAACAATTTTTAGAATGAAACAGTCAAGATAAAAATTAGTTTTTCGTTGTAAGTAATGAAAACATTTAAAAGAATATTATTTTCATATTCAATGTAATGGAAAGTAGTTGAGTGGAATATATATATATATCTCCTCTTTTAGAGTTTCTATTTGATAAACTAATAGAAACATGTTCACCTGAATCAAACTAAGGCAGTGAAACTTTTTTCGATTAATATCTAGTACGTTTCATGCTGCAGAGATTTGTATTAATCCTAACATTGGCCTGAGTCTAGGTTTTCGTATTTGTCTACGTATTTGCCTTCGTCTTTGCATTTCACTTTGCATTCGTAATTGTCTTCCTATTCGTCATCGAATTCGTAGTCATTTTGGTTTTGTATTTGTCTTACTACTCTTCTTTATATTTGTGCTCTTATACGCCTATATATTCCTTTTCGCATTTTCCTTCGTATTGGCCTTCATTTGCGTCTCCGTTATAGGCATCGTATTCGTATTTGTAGTTTTTCTTCCACTCCGATTTGTTCGTCTTCGTATTTGTCTTCGCTTTCTTCGTAGTATACGTATTCGTCTTCATCTTAGTAGACGCCATAGTTTTTTCCTTCGTATTCTCATTAAGTATGGCTTTGTATCCGGGTTTGGAATCTGTCTTCGCTTTGCATTCGTCTTATTGTCGGTTTTTTCCATCGTATTAGTCTTCGTGCTCATTTCCGTATTCTTACGGAATTCTTATTCATCTTCGTTTTCGCATTTCTTTTCATAATCATCTTCGTATTCGTAAGCGCCGCAGCTTGGCTAAGAACACTTTTAGCTATTGGCCCTCTGGAATTCTAACAAGCTTTGAACTCACTCCGACCTCACATATGGATTGAAGTTGAATAGACTACTAGGAGGAGGTGTGCTCCACTAGGATTTCTCCATCAACCGCAAATTAACTTCTTAAAGAGGTTAGTATATATTACTTGCGGAAGTCAGGGCTATTTTATAATTTGTTGAAAATCGGAGGATGCCTGAGTTCACTCTCGATCGCATCAGATCACTTAGCTTTCAACCTTATTTGGCTTCCATGTCACAGCGATATCGCAGGTAACTAAAAGGCAGATGAGCTAACTAAAAAAGTAGGTATGAAAGTGAGTATACGCAGTATGCTGCTGGATAAATGGGCGAAAAGTTTGATCTGCAAGGTGACTAAGTTCTTCCAACACGATATTAGCTGATTGAGGAGCAAATAAGCTGTTAAACCCACAAATTACCTTCTTAACGGCCATTCTCCAATCGAAATTCACATTTTAAAACTCACCCCATCACCTCAAACTCCCAATGCAGCTGTCCTATGGATGATTATGAGGTGCAATCATCTTAACATCTGCTATTCACCTGCCGAGCTTTTGCCAACTTTAGGGTTGAATACCTTGGATCTCAGTTCTCTTTGACCATCGATTAGCTTTCGTTGATTGGGAAACATTAGTCGCTTAAGTAGCTTTGTTGTGAGAACGAATCGTTTTTCTACCACAATTCCTTGGGCGTCACCACTCAACGAATCTCCGGATCTTACTTGGATATTAATTACTTTACAGCTCAACAGGCATTTCCAGCAAGTCATTTTGGACGCTGATAACTCATTGTCGTGCAAACATTTTAAATAGAACGCATGATTTTGTGTGCAAATGGACTGACACACTTAGCTGAGCCCCAAGTACTGCAAGGACAAATAAGTACGAATATGTACACTTAGGCGCATACGAGTGGGGTAGTATGTGAATGAGCATGCATACATATGCAGATACATACAAGCGTGCGTTCACCAAGTGTAGAAATCACTCCACTAGTGTATGCACTCGATTATGACCGCGTACAAGCGGTTTGTTCTCATTTGCCAGAATAATCACTGTAATTGCAAAAAAAAAAAAAGGTAGCAATACCGGAGGTAGGTTTAGCGCTTTGCTGCAGACTTATCAACTTCAGCCTAGTAAAGCAATAACTAGCGGAACGGAGTGGTTCTCTTTAAATTTACAGGACTTTGTTACGTTAGGGTTCTTCTACAAAAGATGCTAGAAAAATTATACTTTTTCAATCATTTTCAAAAGCTTCAGTTACCTGGAAAAAAACGGGTCATAGCGCAGTATATTTTCGTTTCTCCTCGAGATAATAATGCGACTTCCGAGACCACAGATCACACTCCTCCATAGTTTCTGTTGAACTGGATCCACTGATCAATCTACAAGAGCACCAATGACTCCTTGAGAATCCCAGAAGAAAAGAAAACAGCCGCACGATTTACGGCTCAAGGTTGGATTCTATCTAAAGCTAATACAGCTGCTACGTTTGCAGATGGCTTAATAATTTTGGTCGTAGAAAAGCTCATCTCAACGGTTATTAAGTTAGCAAGTTGGGCAAAAAATGAATGGTCTAGGGGTTAATCCCTTCCAAACTGAACTCGCTTAGTTCAACTAGCGATAAAAAAATTTAAAACTTCGAACTCCGTCACTCAATGGCGAAAATCTTAAATTGGCAAAATTTTTGAGGGTAGCTCTCGCCAAACACTGAAAGAGAAATGCTGATCCAAAAATGCGTACAAATATTTGGCACACGTATTCCTTGGACCAAAACAAAAAAAATTTAGTGTAAGATTTAATGTTTTTTATTCAGTTTATTTCGAGGATTGAAACATTACAATGGACAATCAAGTGTTGCGTGATATTCTCAAATAGTAGAGATCTGCGCTGGTAGTTTTTTTTTTTTAATTCGTTATTCTTCATTTGAGATAAATTGTTTTTGTTTTTTTCAATAACACCAATGCCTTGCCGTAGAGACAAACCACTGGTTTAAAATTGCAATTGAAGTTACGAGTTAATAAAAACCAAATCTGTTTTTACGTTATTTTTTGTAAACAATTTGACGAATAAAAAAACGCCAAAGAAATGGCCAAGAAAAAATTATTGAGCCAAATTTTCTTAAGCAGTACGAAATTCTTAAGAAATTTGTTACGCTTTCTACTATGGTTTGGTAAAGTTTGTTTGTGAAGAGTACAAAGTACCCTTGTTTTCAACAGAAATATGTGCTCGTTCCATTATATCATAAATGAAAACTCCTTGGACACTACTTTTCACACACACGAAATGATCGGAATTTATTTCTTGACCAATTTTTTGAAATAAGCAAAATAAGCATGATCGATAAAATCAAGCATGGAACCCAGGAATAAGACAAATAAACAATTCCAAGCAAAATTTAAACTTTTCGGACATGCTGATTACACTTTGTGACAGTAAATTTTACACACGAAAATAAATTAATATATTCGCGAAACTATTTGTAAATTGTAGTAAAACTGCATACGTAGTTTTTTCTCTGACGTCAGGATTTTTTAAAGGACTTTGAAATTTAAAAAATATTACTTAAAAAACTGATTTAAAAACTTCCGTGGAATATGGGTATCATATAAAAGAAAAAATTCTGCATAATTATAACACAATCAACTTTTTGGTGCGTAGGGACGAATGGGTATGGAAAATGTCCTTACAAATTTTGTCCTTGAATATCCTTGAAAATTTGCAATATTATTTTTTTTAATTATTGTTTGAGAACTAATATATGAACGACCTTGTCATCGAATTTCGTCCCGCAAACTTTATTAACTTGAAAAGATAAAAATTTTTAAAAATTTAAGAATTTTCTCTCTCGCTTGATACCCATATTTTTACTCTACATTACTCTGTGTTATTTAAATAATTTTTTGAATTAATCATATCTTTAAAATTTCAAAGTCCTTTGAAAAAGAATGTTGACGTGAGAGTGAAAAACTAAAAACGCAACTCTACTATATTTGGCTCATAGTTTCGTTGGTATATCGATTCTTTTGTCTGTTTTGAAATATTTTTCTTTTTGTCGCACGGTGTTATACATAAACAAAACATTTAAATGGCATTTGAATTTAGGTTCACGCTCTTCTGATTAAAGGTTTCCAAATAATTTTGCAAATTAATAATAATATTAAAATAATTTTTTAAAATGTATTAAAAGAAAAAGAAGAACAAGAACAAGAAGAAAAACAAAAGCAAAAACTAAAACAAAAAGAAAAGTTCTTATCGATCAGTCAAGGGAACCTAGGATTACATACTACGTACTATGAAATTCAAAATAACTATCTGCAATTAGAATTTTTTGAAAAGGTGTCATTTAAGTTACATATCGTTACCCTTACTCACAAAGGCGCCAACCAAGAAATTTTTTATATTACAGGAGAAGCTAAAAACATTATGAAGAGTATCAAAAGCAGGTAGAGCTTTTTGACACTTTAAAATTTTGATTTGCAAATTAAGGTGACGATATTTATCAAAACTTACAAACCAGAAATTTTATGTATAAGAAAAACAAATTTTCTCTTCCCTCGCACCCTTCACACACACTAATTTAACGTATCACCTTCACAACTTAATAAAACTCAACGATTCTATGCTGACTGCTGACTAGTGCGCCATTAAATTAATCTTTGGAGACTAAAACAAAGTCACACTCGCTAGCACACAATTCCACGCTGAGTTAGTATAAAGCCGTAATGAGAAACGTGAATTTTCACATTAATAACTACTATTTCAGTGTTGTTTGTGACCTCCCCAACAACTCACCACCTCAACGTTTTGAGTGCGCGCGCACTAACAAAGAACTGCTGCAGTGCTGCTCTTTTAAGTGCTTTCAGGCTTGGCTGCAGAAAAAACTGCTTCTCATTGCCTTATCAAATAAACGTGTATATTTATGAATGTGTTGAGTTGATGTCGCCGCCGCTGTTGCGACTACTTTGCCATGGTGCTTATAACTTAAGACTGACCACTGACTCCCCGCTTCCCACTCTCCAACAGCCAGTGTTGGTGCAACATCAGTGCACTTCAAATTTAACTCTGCCTTCAACTTTGAAGCAGCGCTACAACAGCAAAAACTAACTTTCGCACGCGTGTACTTCTGGCCTTTTCAAGCCTTTTGGACCGACCAACCAACCGTCCAACCAACCAACCAAGTCGGTCTCATAAATTAGTTTTTTTTTCCATTTGTACGCCCGCCTTGGCACTTCCTTTCTCATGGCCCATGGCCTGTAAGTAAACTCAAATAAATTTTTGTAAACAATTCAAAATCTAGTGTGCGGTGTTATTTTAACTTTACCGCTTCTTGCTCTTCACTCTATCACGCTGCTTAGTCTGGTGCTCTATGCGTCTTCTTCGAGATTTACGCTTTGCTTGCTACACTTCTTGCCCTCTTACGCAATTATGGTGTTGTTGCTCGTTGTTCCTTTCACTTTCATTTTATTTGTGGGAAAACTTTCGCCTTTGTGGCTGGCTGTTAACCAACCGCGAAAGCACTTATATGTAGTTCTAGTTCGTTGTTGTTTTTTTTATTGTGCGATTTGTTATTTTGCAATTTTAGCTTTTCCTCGAAAGTGCTGCAACTGAGTTGGTTGCTTTCCTTTTTATTTTTGTACGAGCTTTTTGTTTCGCTTTTACAATGCCACCCGGAGCAACTGAGAGTTGATCGCTTCAAGGGTGTTTAAGGTCTGTAGTCACAATGTTAAAATCATTTTTATAAAATGGTTCACCCGCTTGAATGGATATCAAAGACCTCACTTTTATTGTGTTTTCATAACCTTTTCGTCTCAACAACTATGGACGTAGAATGAAAATTTGTCATCTTATATTACTTTTTTAAACTAAGGTGAAGGTTAGGTTAATCTGTGCGCTACGCATACGCCGTCGGTTAGCTAGTGATACTAAATGAAGATCGAAGCTTAATAATCATCAATTATATAAATAGGCAAACATGTTTTCTTTACACCCCTTTTACGGCTAAACTATACTTCTAAATTATAATAAATTATATATCATTAGAAAGGTATTTTGATGCAGATGTGCAGAAAATTTTTCAAATTTCAAATTAGTTTAACATAAAGCGAAAAAATCAATTCAAAAGTGACCAATACAAATGCCATACATGTACATGGTTGGGGCGGAAATGCCCCCTAAATGTATGCTTTAATATTGATACTGAATTAGAGAAACATGCGAAGCAACAGTTTAGGAATAAGATTTATGTATGTTTGTAGATGAATAGTTGCGACTCATTCAAGGAAGAAGGTAAAGAGAGTTTGTAGAAGAAGAAAGGGATAATGGCAAAGAGGGTAAATTAAAATACTTAATATATAGCAAAGGTGTGGGTAAATATGTACTATGTACACGAAGAAAATAATGAAGATAAAGATCTGGATAAAATTCATGGTAATGATAGATATATAGATATGTATCTATGAAAAATTGTTTTTTCACATATAAAAATTCATAAAAAACTTTGAGCGCTTTGAGGGACCTCTAAATATTTTTTGATTTCAAAATAAAGAATAGGGGTATACTGTTTTTCGATATAGAACAATCCTAAGGGGTGAGAGCATTACAATTCCGACTTTACTTTTTCACATGCATTTTTGGACCACCCTAATGTACATATATGCGGCGCGTATGAGTGAACCTTTCTAAAGTATATTGAAGTGAAACTTCTTAATCGAGGTCGGAGATGTTTGTCCTAAATTTTAACACTACGTCATAAGATCTGAATGATTTCGTACATTACACTGTAGGTAAGCTAAAATGACACAAAAAACGCCGATACACGTAAACTTAATTTTGGGTTGTAGAATGCTCTCACCCCGCATTACAATTCCGACTTTACTGTTTATGGACCACCTTAATGTGCATAAAGGTATACACGAATTAGCATATCCGCTGTGACTTTCAACTCAAAACAAACCAGTCAAAAGACCAAAGGATACCTTAATTCAGACAACTATTTTTTCTACTTTCAGATGGTTAAGTTATTTTGTTTATAAATTACATTTTGCATTTCTCACTAACACATATGTACATACATACAAATCTATGTATGCAAGCGAGAAAGTGTTGTAGTTACATGTAAGCTCAATGTACAACATCAAACGTCAGCGCTTCCAACTAAACCACTTGTGCTACAAATATCACTTTAATCTTTGCAGAATCCAGTTAGCAGTTTTACAAACATTTTGCGCTTGGAGAAAGTAATTCAATTGCACTTTGTAGATTAACTAGTAAATTTATTTAGTTTATTAAGGTTGCGGCGGCTAAGCAGACAGCGACGCGACGTGACCACAACTACTGCCAGCGATTGAAATATTTCTACACACAAATGTACGTTCATATACATATGTATGTATACTAGGATGATCCAAAAAAACTAACCTAACGCATTTATGGCCTTAAAATGACCTATTTAATGAGAACTTTTTCTCTCCTCTCTCTAAAATGCTCCAAAAAATTAGCTTAAGTTTGGCTGTCCGAAAGACGATTACGGGAATTAAGTCTTTTACCTCAAACGGTTCAATATTTATAGCATTTTTAATGAAAAAATAATGTTTTCAATTTATTTACATGCAAATTTTCCAGTGCACACCGACAACTTTTATAATTGGAATAAAAATGTTTTCAAATGGGAGAATTTTGTTCTGAGTAAATTGGTCCTTTCGGTGCCATACATTCTTTAGTTAAAGTTTTATTTTTTGTGGATCACCCTAATATATACAAAAGGACTAGTGCAAGCTCCATATTTATATATGTATGTGATTGAGTGCAATATGTAGGAAGGAGTTAGCAGTAAATATATATACATATCTTGTTTAGTGGAGAAGCGCGTGAGTAACGCGGAAATCTAATTAACCGCGTTTTAATTAGTAACTATACCGCCGGCAAATGCCATATGAGCAGCAACAGAGGCAAACGAAGGAGTTAAGTTACATTCATGTATATAAATAGGATCGTGACACAACTTGCAATGGACAGATTGAACAACCCAGGAGGTTGGATAATGTTTCATGACCCTGCAGTGGCCAGTCACAAAAGCTGTTAGAATTCTTACACCGTGTCTTGTAAGGTTAAAGAGTTCCTAGATTCTCCCCTGCTTCGTCTTTGTCCTTCTGTCTTTTTTCACATATAGTAGCTGTCACTAAACTCCCACGACTCCAATATTATCCGAGTGTCAGGTCACTCGGGAGTACCAGGTAATGTGGCAGCTGACAATTTGATCAGAGAGGGCTCAGACCAGGTATTCATCGCTCCGCAGCCATTCATAGCACTCGCACCTTCAGCGAGACGGAGAAGCACTTTTTGTATCTTTGTCCGCCTTTTCAAGGATTAGATATCAGGATTTTGGTGGTTTGGTGTTTGGATCAGACGTTGCTTAATGGCCTAGGCCTGAAAGACAGAATAAGCTCGGCCTGTGCTAGTGAAAAGGAATCTTCTGGGTTGTATACGGCTATCCTTTGTCGTTCATTGTGCAATGGGTTCGGTTACAGAAAAATGCTTTAAATATATGTGTGAAGTTAAACCTCGGAAGGCACAGGTTCACAATATATCCCTGAAAGCAACTGGGTGTATAACACTTTTTTCCTCCCGATTGTTTTCTGATATGCGATATATAAGGTAACGATATATAATATGCGAAGGAAATTTTTATGAAGGTCATCAAAACGTGATGTTAAAATAAAAATCTTGTACTGTAGGTGTGAAGTATTGTGGTTATTCACACTTGCCTGGTGGTCAGGTTATCTGGTTGAAAATTATCAGAAACGGCTGGACTATATGAAATTTGGCACACGCTTGCCTTATAAGTCGGACTAACATTTGAAATATTTTTTAAAGATTTTTAAGAGGGTCGTCTGTTTAAAATTCTAAATTCAAATCGCATGAGTTTTGCCCACCATCCAACAACCATCTGATTTCCAGGGTAACCATCTATGCGGACAATGCTTCAAAGGGCATTGGATGTGCCTTTTTTGCCTTAATGGAGTGTGAGATTTTAAGAAACGAATATAGAAATTTGTTTACCGGTTTGATTTTATATATTTTAGAATCGAAGACGAAAAAAAGGGCAATCAAAAGGCGATTTCTTTTGTAAAAATTAAAACACCAGAGTTAACTTAAATATTAAGTTTAACCCGTTTTTACAGCACCATTTTATGATATCATCCGTGTATCCCTGAACAAAGAGACCCTTTCCTGTGAATGTAATGATTTAGGTTGGGTTAGGGCAGCTATGTAAAGAGTTCACCCGGAGGCCCGGAAAATGCCCATTGTGATACCCAAGGGGTATCCATCTGCCTAGATATATAATCTTTCAACCATTTTGATTATCTGACGAATCCTAACAGCCCTTCAAATGAAACTTTCCCTTACATATGTATCTACCATCTCGAAGATGTGGTACCCAAGATGTTTAAAACTTTTCCTCGGAATGCTGGGCACTCGCTGCGGAAGTTCTGGACGGATTCTATCTCCTCCTCATCTCAGCAGCTTTTGAAAAAACCTTATGTGGGTCCACTGTCCGATTAGTATATTTGGGGCTAAGCCTAATGTTCGGCTTTGAAAGCCTTAATGAACTACGTTTTCTTCATTTGAGCCATGGCCAGAGCGAGCGCGATACCCTGCAGGTGTGCAGAATTTTCCACCTACTGCCCCAGTTACTCTCTCAACTTCTGAAGACAGAAATCGCTCGGGAGATTTTACGATCTTTGGCCTGGGACCCAGTCAAAATTAGTTATATGTTGCTGTAGAGCTTGTAGGGATCTTCCATATTGCTTGACTTATATCTAGTTAGTCGTTGCTGACCCCAAGGATTTGATGGCCGCTTGACTGTCAACAGCGAAGGCAAGTTTATATGGAGCTAGTTTGTTCCTGCTCACCAGCTTTGACGCCATGTCGAAATCTTAGCCTGGGAGACACTGCAGTAATCTGGGAGCCTATAGGAGTCTGTAAATAAACCGAGTTTAAAGTTTATTATGGCCACAACCATGAAATCAAGGGACGTACTGATCTTTGTGAAAATTTACCAATTTTAGACAAAATTTCCTTGCCGCCTATAACCATAAAGAAATTCAAAATTCCTTTCTTCAAAACTACTACAAAATCAAAAAATTTCCCCTCTTTAGTGATCTTAATGTAACCACTCTCGTTCACTTTCCTTGTTATTAACATTCAAATCCCATTTGCTCTATCTCTTTGCAGTCATCCCAATCGCCGCGCATCGGTGCGTGTAAGCGCCTCCCAACCGCAACTCGGTTACACAACGAACGGCAGTACCGCTGGAAATGCCATGGTTGTTGGCAGTGGAAGCGGCGGTGGCCTACGAAAGGATGTCATTAGCAGTATCAGTGGTGGTACGGCTAACAACAATAGCAGTAGTAGCGCATTGTTGCCACTACAGCAACAACAACAACAACAACAACAGCACGGCAGCACTTGTGAGCAAAGCACCCAAACGCCGGAATCCATAATGCGCGAAACGCGTCGCCACAAACTGAAATCATTCAAATTCTCGCTGAACAATGTCACAACGCCAACATTGAATTTACGGTGAGTAAGACACATACTTTATGTACATACATATGTACATATAGTCGACTCCGAGTAGTGTCAACTGTGCCACGTACAATCTGCGACGTTGAACGGCAACCAGTTGACACTAATTTTCTTGCATTACCATAATTCACTTTGTTTTGCTTTTTCCTGTGCTTTCGTTTGTTTTTTTTTTCTCTTCCTATAGTTTCCTGAACAATCGCAACAAACGCAATAGTCTATCTGCTAATGCTGTAGCGACCGAGCAGAAAGCTACTAAGGTCCTCGGCCTCGTCTTCTTCACCTTTGTTCTCTGTTGGTCGCCATTTTTCATATTGAATATCATTTTTGCCGCTTGCCCCGAATGTCAAGTGCCCGAACATGTGGTGGATACTTGCCTCTGGCTCGGTTATGTCTCATCAACAATTAATCCCATCATTTATACAATTTTCAATCGAACATTTCGCGCGGCCTTCATTCGTCTACTCAAATGCAATTGCGAACGGTAAGTGAATTAGTGGGGCGAGTGGGCGCACGATGTGCTGTGGGCTTGTTAATTATATGTTGGGTAATCGTATTTAAAATTTAATTAACAATCTCTTTTGTTGGAAGATTAATCACTATGCGCATGTGTGCGTGTGAAATCAGGGATAAGTATGTAGGTGTATAATGAATATGGGAAAATATGGAAAATTCCCTTTGCTTACAACTGGGTTTAATATCCCAATTACAAATATTACATTGTGGCAGATAAACGAATTATGAGAACATTGCTCGCTTGGCCACCCATTGAACTAAAGCTTAATATGAGCAAATCTCACGAGTTTTCACAGGTGGTGGCACACTTACCTTATACTATGTCTCCATTGTGAGATTTAATGAAGATTTAGCCCTCTGGCGAGATTTAACGTTAAATATTTTGAGATTTACCATATAAAATTAAATCTCAAAAGGCAGTAGATTTAAGTTAAATCTTCCTTAAATAATCAATAATATTGATCACTAAATACACTTTGTTGGGTGTGGCAACCACAATTTCACATGCCATAAGTCAAATGACGTTTGTATTTTCAATATACAGTTGC
>NW_016162579.1:0-42038 GCF_001687245.7 Rhagoletis zephyria
CAGTGCTAGGACAGGCTATTGTGGCTATAGGCTGGTTGGTGCAGGCAAACGCGGCGAAAGTGTCCTTCAAGCTTTTTTTTGCTGCTGCTGTTGTGGCTGCCACTCAACCGGCCGGTCGCTCCCCGGTTACTTTAAGTGTGTGCTAAGTGCGCGCTTAAAGGAATTTCCATGTGTCTGCGACTGCATATGGGGTGTACGAAGAAAATTATATATTACGCGCTTGTTCGCTGTAAAATGATCGCGTCGAGCCGTTAAAACCTCGTCACTCGCCCGAAGCGCACGCAACCTGATAGCTTCTATTTGCTGATAGCTGGCTATAATTGCATTCTGAACGGTTTGCGCAAATTTTGATGCAAAGGACAGGTGAAAATATTTAGTTTAACAAAATTCTGAAAGTCATAATGTAAGATTAGTCTTCACCGTGAAATACTTTCAAATACGCGTAATTAGTAGTAAAGAACATCGCAAAAAAAATGTAGGAAAAAGGTTTTTTTCTTAACAGCGGTCGCCCATCGGCAGGCAATGGCAAACCTCCGAGTGTATTTCTGCCATGAAAAACAGCTTCTCATAAAAATACAATCGCCTCCCCTTTGTGTGACAGCTTCAAAGCGCACGCCAGAAATTGGAGGAGAAGCTCGGCTAAATACTAACATAAGCATGTGTAAGCGCCAATCTGTTATTTATATTATTAGCAGGAAGAAATCCAAAATTTGGGGTCAAGTTCGGCTTACTACCTCTCTACAGAAGTCCTTAAACAAACTACTTACATGCAATCAGAGTTTCTTAAAAAGATGTTCCGCTGGCCTGGGATGGTCTACCCGATGTTGAATCCGAGAGCGCTTGCGCGAACCTAAATTCCACAAGGTAATATTAGGCGAGGTGTGTATGACAGAGAAACATCGTGTTTCCAAAATGAGGCTTCCGCCCAGAAATCCAGTTAAGGCCTATGGGGGTATTATTTCCATGCAGGTTAACATCTAAACTGATGGTCCGGAAGAAATTAGACCACTACTCTCACTGGCGACAATCAGCTGCTTGAAAATATAATAAAGTTCCACCAGCGTCAGTTTGCCGGTGGCCAGTAAAAAGTGATACCCCAGGTGTTTGAACCGTAAATGCAAGCTGAGCAGCTAAGTAGAAGGTAGAAGATGTCGAGATGACTTCACTTCATCATACAGCTGCTATACTAGGGATGGATTCCGATTGAACAATGACCAGTTTTAACTCCCACCGATAGCGAGAGATATGACTTGTTCAATTTTAAGAGCTTCCTATACCACTGCCGATATACCCGTTCTATAGCGAGAAGGCCTTAGCCACTAAGGGTTTCGCACGCACAGCATTAGCTAAGCTGACTGAAAGCACATCTGTCCAGAGGAACACTACATTTGGCCAGCGGAGCCTCTACCCTCATCCTACTCGGAAAAAGTTCCACCAGAGTATCCCTGTCATTGCAAACTCATTATCCATGAAATTATTTGCCATATCGCTCCGGCCAAGTAGGCCACTGATGAAGTCTCATTCGACTGCGAGATAATTCAGACATTCCTTAACCGGTTTCGAACGCACATATCATCAAGGGCCTAGGGGTCCTGATTACCGCCTAGTTAAGATGCTATATGGTTCCGTCCTTATACTTTAATGCTCACCTAACTCGTTCCCTTTATTACGGTAACCTCAGCTTGGAAAACACTGCAATGTTCCGGCAGCTTAAACTTGAAGATCATGGGGAATATTCGAAAACGACAACTTCCTCTATCTTTCCATCCATCTTCGATCCATCTGCGAATGAATTGACAGCGCCATTTTTCCAGATAATATACGTCAAAAGGTCAAAATGTGGAGAAGACAAGCAGATGGTCAGAATTTCAAAAAATGTGCTTGGGGGTGTTGGGTTTGAACCCGGAAACCACCTTCGTAAATCCAGCTTACTGAAAAGTTTACAGTAGACTTATAACAGACGTTTGTAGACAGGAGCAATGTTGCATTTTAAGTTAAAATACTGGATATTAAAAATTTCGCTCACTTTCATTCATTTCATCGCCAATATACTAAACTGTAGAGAAATCAACAGAAGTAAGGAAGCGGACAGTAATGGAACAGGCAATCCAACTTTATCTTGGAACCTTGCGTTTAACGAGGTTTTCCAGCTCATCCCTCTAGGCTTACTGTCATTATTGTAAAATCAATTATTCCACTTTGAGGTTCGAAATATGAATTCGTTCATACCCGCTGACAGGTTATATCACTCTTAAGCACAACAATGCCACTTCTATTAATTTCGGATTACTCCAAACCGTCAAAACGTCAAGCGCGCAGCAATTTAGTTGGCGCACTTGGCAGGCACTTCGCGCCTCAGTGCATCGTTTTGCAATGCAATTATATGAATATTATTATAATGAGAACTAATTCAATTAGATTGTGTTGTTTTTGCCAATTCGACGTAGCGTGGCAATCAAATACATGAATATCTACATACATACATGCATGTGCACTAGTCGATGCCACAGTTGCATTGCCTCATTCACCTCGATTCGCTGCACTCCCATAAGCGCCTGAGCTGCTGTGTAGGCCAATTCGTGGGCAGCAGCTGGCAATTAAGTTGCGCTTAAGCTGACAGCGTTATGTGGCTCATTAGCAAAGCAAACAGAGAGCAACAAAAGCTGAAAATTAGCAATACAATTTTACTTTTCATGCTGCCATCGCGGAGCAAAATCAAAATAAAAGAGGTATTCTAAAAATTTTGCTGCTTTGGTTGCCATTCCGTTGGTGCAATGAATTGCGAGCACTTTGTTGGCATCGAATTGGTTCTTTGACTCTTGAATCTATACATACGTACACACACACACACAGATAAATGCATTTTAACGATTCCATCGCTCACTTATGAAGCTTTTGTCCGGTGCTTAACTTTTATTACACAATTTTCATAATCTCCACGTTCGCACATAATTTACACCCGAATAAAGTTCGCGTCGCGCCTTTATTTATTATTGGCAATTAAAGTTGGCACAACGCAACGCGCAACGCGCAACTTATGCGACGACTCTGCCCTGCATACATACATATGTACATATGAAACGAGACAGTGACCACCAAACCGCTAGCCACTAGCCACTAGCTACTGGTCACTGACCACCGGTCGCCACAGCCAGTTGTTGTTGGCCAAACATGCAAGTGCAGCTCAAAACAAAGCGAGCCGTCAACCCCAATTGAGCCGTTAAGCGAATTGCTGAATGCCGTCCGTGGTGACTCTAAGCATGTTGTTGTTGTTGGCTTTGGCAGTAGTGACTGCACTATTATCGTAAATCCATCAGCGACCAAATTTGTGACAGGCTTTGACAAATTTTTAAGGCCCTCAAAGGAAAAATGCCGCCAAAAGGCAACTGTGCAACGGTTGAGTTGTTGCTTTTTGCTTTGGCAGGGTTGCCAATAGGACAATGGTTGGTTTACTGTTGCCTCATATGTATATGTAATGAAAGTATAAGTAAATATTTGTGAAAATGTATGCTTGCGCTCAAATGCCGATGAGGAAGTCGTAAATTCAATATATATTTTGCTTTGAGTAGGGCAAACGACGGCAAGGACCTAAAAACAATTGCTCAGTGGTCTGCAGAATTGCTCAGTTATGTATGTGGAACCCAGCAGAGAAAACCATCTAGTTCTGAACTGAACCAGCTAAAAATTTTACTTTCAATTGAACTGGTATTTTCAGCTTGGATATGGCTTACGAATTGCATCTGCCAGTTAATGCATAAGTCAGCGTCGGCATCGGCACCATAATTCTACAAGTTACAAAAACTTTCGCCTTGTGGGTAAACTTAGGCTATTTTGTCGATCACAGCCATGTGCAGTTCCACAAGTTTACTATCGAAAGAGGCAATTTACGTAATCCGATAACTACCGGCTTTTGAGCATAGTGAGGGTGGATTTCGGTTGAACTGCTTCACTTGTGGCACTACTTTTGACAATGCAGGTTGGACCGAGTTCTATAGCTACTTAGTGATTACTTATTTTTCATTGTTTTCGTCTATGATGCCTGTGATATTCCGATCTTTTGCTATCGCTGCAAAGGTTCGAGTTCCGACTCCGTGCGCTTTGTCATCGATGTTACTGAAGCTTTGTTCAATGCTTGTGGGGCTTTAACGACCTGCACCTTCCCGAACCTATTCTGTGACTAAATCTAAACTAATTGAACTCATCCATAAAATGTACTTCTGCACATGTACTAGACCCTTCTAATCCCCCTGATCGGTGAGATGACGATCGGTGCCTTGGAGTGGTTTGATAGCTTTAGGCAGTTGCGCTCTGATGAAGCTCTTGGACCAACTGCAGGTAATCAAGTTGATTCGGTGCCCATCCACAGCAATATAAACATACGCTATACGCTGGATGGTGGGCTACTGAAGACACAGGAAGCTCAGTACTTTCCCTGCAGACCCCTCGGTTTGTTGCATTTCTGTGTGGGAAACTATTCTTTGGTTTTGTCCTTCCAGGGTGCTATGATATTATTGCGTGTAAATGGGGTTGCCAACTGCTATGTGCCATAATTTAAGGCTATATGTATGTATCTTACGAGATCTGGGCGTAGCGTATACCATAGTTGGCCTTAGGAGTGGCGTAGAAAGAAAGTCAACCGACAGATATGAATCCCTATCCGAAGCATTCGGTTCGTTACTGGATTTTTGTACGGTCCCAAGCCAAGTTTATCCTCGGCACGGGCTCTAAAATAAGTGAGGTGAAAGGTTTGTGTCTTAAGGTAAGCTTGCGAAAAGCTTTTCTTAAAGTATTTATCAGAAAGTAAGCCATTGTTAGCTAATGTCTCTTGGTGCGAACTTCTTCAATATTTTGATGAACCTAATTTTGCCATTACGAACCATAGAATATTTGGTCTAATTTCCCTTCTCGATTTCATAGTTTATTCTATCAGTCAAGTAAAAAATAGAACACAGGCCTCACTGATGTTGCACTCGAAATTTCTTCCTTCCGATGAGTAGCTTCGGAATGTGTTCTAAAAGAAATTAGCCCCTTGGGCGTTGTGCCTTGAAAAGCTATTGATAAACAAACGGCAGCGTTGATCCGGATTAACTCGGACTTAATCCGGATCAACTGCAGTTAATTCCCGATTTTATTCGGATCAACGCTGCCGTCTGTGTATGCCTTTACTTAAGATACAAACGGCGATAGCTGAGCCCTTAATCTCTATTGTAAGTACATATTCTTTGAATCAAGCTCTTCATCGTTGTAGGCAATTGGTTCATCGCGATCTGTAGCTGAGTATCTCGATAGACGTTTGTAAAAAAAACATGAACAAATTACTGGGATATTCATTGAGAGGTGCGCATAAATATATACATTTGTATGTTTTTTTTGCTTATATTTTATTGCAACTACTTCTTAGTTATTTAGAAATAAATTATTTAGTTAAAAATGTAAAATATACTACTGTTTTTTATTCTCACTGACACATTTCTTTCTTTCAGTACCTCTCAGCTGGCGGTGCGCTCTCAACTCTACATCCCATATCGCAATCGCCCATTGCTGCTACAACACCCGCTCACCCGCCCGCCTCGATCAGTCCACCATCCAATGGACACGACAGCAATGTTAGTAGCACCGGTGGCGGTGATCATAATAGCGGTACATTAACACCAGATCCAGCTTCACAGCCCTCCAACCATGACAGACCTTGTGCGGCCGGTAGTAGCGGCAGCGCTAGTGGCAGCATCGACAGTGGTTCCCTCGAGCCGTATGCCACATGTCCAACGGCCGGTACAATGGCGAGCATACCACAACCGCAACAACACCCGCTTGCCTCGACTGCAGTTTGCTGTGATAATGGACGACCTGTAATGACAGATCCGATGACGGGGCAAACGGTTTGTTCGTGTCAATATGATCCAACCCGTTTGGCGTTAAGTAGTTATGCGCGTATGCAATCGGCGGCAGCAGTGGCAGCATCAGCAGCGGGTGCTCAAACGCCCACTGTCGGCGTATACGGTACTCCATATCCATCGAACGAACAGAACCCGTATCCCAGTATTAGTGTGGACAGTGGACCGTTTTACTCGAGTTTGGTAAGCTACTTGTAAAGATACATAGTTAATTTTTCTTTGTAGGTAAACAAAGTATGCTTATATGAAGAATTCCTGTAATACGCTACAAGTTAGACGCTGAGCTGTGACTGCTGTTGTTCTAGAGACCCAACACCCCGCCACTTAGGCCAACATTAGTTCTACGATCATGTAGTGTACATCCTTCTCAGTTTGTTTTTTACACCACGCCGATTCGCCCGCGAGATGTTTGCACGCCTTAAGTGTTTTCAAAGATCTGGTTGTGGCTGTGCATACAACAGTTTCCATAGAAGTTGTCCGTAGCATCCAGTATCAATCCCTTCGATTCTCTGGCATCATTGACTACAGTCCCATTCAGAGTTATGTTCCTCATACGCGGAACCAGTTATGACTATCTCACCTATATGAACCTAGCAGCAGATTCCACTGTCTGTAAGCACTTGCACTCGTTCGTCAACTATTAGGAAATGCCCCGGCTTACGGGCACCCCTTCTTTGTTTTCAATTGTACCACTCAGCCGCCTATTTCGGCTTCAGCAATTTTAGTCTAAAATAGGATAGTCAGTTGGACACTTCTGCTCTCTAATGCCTGACGGTCGTCTATATGTGAAGTGTTTTCGAGGGCTCCCCCTAGGTCGACGAATGCCTAAAGCACCGATTCTCCAATTTCGAAAGCACTCTGGACTTTATTAGTCAAACGGTTGCTGATATGAAACTTAAAGCCTTGTGATGAAGAACCGTAATCATTTGGTCTTTAAACACTTATGAATAGCTGTATTCTTTTTGTATATTTGCGCTCTTTTCCAGGCCGAGATTATGTTCATACATACATATATACCATATATGTATATAAGTTCCACGTGCACACGTATGTATGTACATATATTGACCATCGGAATACATATATATGTATGTATGTATGTATGTATGTTGGAATAAATTCACTTCCGCTCTTTTCAGATCTGCTATTTACATGCGGTTTGTTGTCTATTTCTTGCTTTATTGCATTTGTTTTTATTTTCGCTTTCGAATTTGTTTTCCATATTTGTCGTTTCGTTTATAGACATGTAAGTATTTTGTGTACATTTGTTTTTGTTACTTTGCGGGCATTTGTGGCTAATTCTGGCGCACACCATCACCCCTCAACAACAACAACAACAACAACAGACGCCTTGCTATGCCAACGCCAACGCCAACGCCATTGTCCACACAGTCACATTCTGGGGCAAATGTCTGCAGAGCCAGCGAAATGTCACTGTCATTTTGTTTGTTCGTATTTGCTTTTGTTTTTATTATGGGGTCCCTACATAGTTTGCATGTTGTTGTTGTTGTTGTTTGTTTTGCTGCGCTTTTGCTTAATATAATCGCACATTTTACTCACACTACTTGAATGTTTGTGTACACATCTCTATATATATGTATGTCAGTATGTACATATATATGTATTTATGCTGTATGTCTGCGCGGTTTATTGTTGGTGTACTTTTCTTGTTCGACTGCGGTTTGCGGATTTGCATTTCGCATTTCGCATTTTCCATTTCCACTAATTTTGCTTTGTTTGGATTTTCCTCGTTCGCTCGACTTTGCTTTGCATTAGGAATAAATAGCATTTGTTGCAAGTTGAAGGTTTATGCTTCACGGAGCTTTTATGCCATTGACGTTGTTATTACGGCTTTCATTATTACCATTATTGTTCACTGTTGTTTTTATTACACTTTTGTTTGATTGTTGTTGCATCTAAACGAGTTGTGAGTAGCGTTGCAACTTCTTTTCCTACTGTAAATACATATACCATGCAGGAAAAATCTGAACTGCAAAGCGAACTCTTTATTCAGAATTGGTTGTAACGACTTCAAATATGAACTAGTCTTACAGTAAGTTGGCTGTAGCTGGTTGAAGGGATGAAATCAGGGCACTCTTCTTATTCGTATACACTACTATTGCCGTTGTTTTTATTATCGTCATTTATAACGGAGTTATTGTTATCAGTTTCGTTACATTCATCGTTAACGTTATCGTTATTCATTATTATCGTTAATGGTATCGTTAAGTTATCATTATTATCATCGGTACCTTTATCGCTATCGGTACTATTAAAATCGATAACCTCACACACATCGTTATCGTTATCGTATTCACATTGTCAAATTTAGGTTACCAGCTTTTAAAAACTTAACACTAATTTCAAATCTTAATAGCAAAGCAAACTTTGTGTCCTTTCAAAACGAAAGATCTCGCCTCCGATCGCTTGAACTCAATCCAAAGTGACGAGAAAAACTCAGCGCTACTGGCCCCAGTGCTTCTCACTACCGCGCATGCATTCCACCTTTTTTTGCATTGCAGCAGCAAGCATTGTGTGTGTCTTCCAGCGCATTGCAGCGTTGCTCAGCTTTGACGATTATTGTTATTGTTTAGTGTAGTGTTGTGTTGCTGTTTTAATTGTTATTCTTTTGCCGGTATTATTTACACATAAAAGTCTTATGTGTATACATATTTAGTAGATACTTTTTCCGCCTCTGCTTCGGATGCGTCTGCTGCATCTGCTGTTTTTTTACGCTTCTCAGGTTTCCACTCATCGCTGAACCGCATGAAGCCGAATGAGTAGCTGAGCTTCGATGCCTATCAACTGGCTTCCACCCTCTGTTGGCACTTTTCTAACTAGTACATTTGTATGTACGTACCAATGCATAATATTTATGCATCTCGACTTGTTCACATTTTTGTATGTATGTATGTATGTATGTCTATTTGTGTGTATTGTCTTTTCTGATGGCCGTCCGTCCGTCTGTCGGGTTAATGTGCTCATGTTATGACAACAATTATTGTAAATGTCACAAATTAGTTTTGCAATTAGTTTTGCATATATTGGCGTTGTTGTTGTTGTTGTTGTTGGCTTTATTGTTAATTACGCCATTGTTTTTGTAATGTAACATGATTCCACACATTTTGTTGTGGTTTTGTTTTAAGTTTGTCTCGAGATTATTTCTTTAAGCTTGCTTATAAAATTAAACTCACATTTATACACATACGTATCTACTTATCCATACTCATTTGTATTTGTGTATCTGCGTAATCTGTAGGTAATCAACGTAACTGATTATGATTATGTGGGGCTTTCTTCAATGATCATGCGATTTTTAGCGGTTGAGCAATAGAACTTAATACTGGTACATATATATGCTTAAAGGCTTTCATTAGATTATTTGTGGACACTATGAATAATATTTACACAAATAAATGTTTTTGCTACACGACAATTTGCAGCACATTAGGCTAGGACCTATAGCGTCTTCGTTTCAACCGAAAAATTTTACCTTCTCATTGCCATCGAAGCACAAACACTAAGAACCGGGCAATGAAAAGACAAAATTTTTTGTGGAAACGAGAATGCCATTTGCTATCCGTTGTGATACCCTTAATAGGGGAGAGCGAAAAGGGACGCAGGGAGTCCGGAAGATGAAGGGAGGGTAGGGGAAGGGTAAGGAAGATTGACAACACCTATTGCTACTTGCAACATAAACGCTCCCTGGTCGGAACGAAGGTCTTCAAGCGACTGTTGTCCATCCCTAAAGTGCATAAACCTTAGCTTCGCAAAGGCAGGCCACCAGAGCTGCAGGTGTTGAGATGATTCCCCCTCATCAGCCTCCATGCAGCGTTTCCTATCCTGTGTTCCCACTGATTTTTTATCTAATCGGGTTTCCCAACACAAATAGCAATAAAAAGGCATGAAAGTCCAAGAGCTCCATCTCTGCTATCTTTAACAGGCTAACTCTAAGGTTTTGAGCCGCTCCATTTGCAGCCTCGGACATTGACACAGAGAGTAGGCCATTGCTTTTTCTTTGCCCTCATCGGGGCAGCTTCGACAGATAAAGTTCTTTGGTACTCAGTTCCATTCCACTCACTTAGACCTTACTGGTCCTCAGCGCTACTATAACTGGGTTCGAGTCGTGGAAAGCGTGACGTGCAGATGGCCTTGTGGATGCTATCACGGCAATGCATTTCTATACAAACCCCAAATTTCATCACATTGGATCCTATTTCCCACTTAGGTATCCACGCTGATATTGTTTTTTTTCGATTAAGACTGCGATTAGACTAAGCTAAGCGAAGAGGAAACCGCCAAAACGATGAGCTCTATTTCGCTGGGGTTTACACATGCTAGGGTTAAAAAATGGTAAAAGAAATGCTGAGAAAAAAAGGATTTTGTTCGAAAAATATTGATTTTGAAAAATTCTATACGATTACCAAGAAAAATGCGATTCTTCCTCATACACAACTTTAAGCGACCACTAAATATTTTTTTCATATCAAAAAAGGTATACTCCTTTTCGGTATGGAACAATTCAAGGCGAATTCATACAAGGTGATAGCCAATAGTACAAAAACAAAATATTTAGTATTTTGTTTTTGCTTTTGATGGGTGTGCTGTCAAATCAAAAAACCCGAGACGAAATACATTTAAGGCAATGAAATTAGCTGATCTAGCAAGACCAACGTGTATGAATTCGCCTTGGAACAATACTAAGGGGCGGGAGTACTAAAATTCCGACTTGACTTTTCATTAACAAAACATGCCCTCGCGTATTATATGTATATACATAATTTTTAAATAGGTGGCAACCCCACTCAAACAAAAAATAAAAACTTATCATTTCACTTGGTACCTCAGCTTTTAGTCCAGCAAACGGTGAAAATCTTATAATTTTTAAAAGCAACCCTACTTAAAAAATAATACTTTATTGAACATCTAAAAGTCGAGCCCTTTTATCTGACACCTCATATCTTGTAATCCAATGAACAGTGCGGATCTAATAATTTTTTAGACAGGTGGCAACCCTATATGAATTCAAAGTACTAAAGGTAATATTCCTATCGACACAAATTATATTTAAAAAATCTCGTATAAATCCGTTCAGTAGTTTTTTAGACTAGCGTGGTTAAAATATCTCGACTTTCCTTTATACTATGTATAGAAGCAGGTAATTTTTAAATAGGTGGCAACCCTATTAAAAAGTTAAAGCTTTTTTACATGCGAAGGTCAGACCCTTTCATTTGATATCTCATTTTATAATGCAACGAACGGCAAAAATCTTTCAACTTTTTAATAGGTGGCAACCCTACTCAGAAAAATAATACATTGTTGCAGAGATTTCTTTATTCAGACATACATCACAAATTGAACTACATATACCCATGCATACATACATATGTACATATATAGAACTAACTCACATATGTACATTAGGGTGGTCCTTAAATGTAGGGAGCACATTTTTACATCAGATTTCCTAAGCCTCAACCCCAACGTCGATGCTACTATAGTCGAAGATACCACATATAACTTTTGGTCCCCATTGGAGACGGTTAAGACGTGTCGCACAGGGGTCAAAGTTCAGATTACCCTATGATGACGTCTTAACCCTCTCCAATGGGGACCAAAATTTATATGTGATATCTGTGACAGTGGTGTTACCGATTGAAGGGGTGAGACTGAAAAAATCTTTCATTTGATTTTTTAAGGACCACCCTAATGCACATAGATATTATTACGTTTATAACTTATTTATTAACTGCGAGATATGCCGTCAGCGCCATTTGTTGCCTCACAGCGGTGCTTCATGTCACTTGGCTTTGTACCTTTTTGTACAATTTGCAATTTTAAGTGAATGACTTGCAACTAACTCACGGCAACCAAGATGGCATGCTTTACGGCTATTCATCATTGCTAAAGACCTAAAAAAAAAACATATATAAACACTAATAAATATTTATAGCAACCGTACTCGTATACGAATGCATACATACATACATACATGCCTATGCAATAGGCAGGAGTGTGAAACCAATTGAAGCGCATTGTTCTCGAGTAGTTATGTAGACTAAGTGAATCACAATTGGTCTGAGTTACCTAAATTGCTTATACTAACTTATTTGTTTGTATGTCTATACTTACCTACATATGTATGTATGTAAGATATCTAGATATGTATGTATGTGTTTGCAATAATCACTCGCCGCTTGCGAATGTGGCAATCAAAGCAAATGAGTATGTTTAAATCCAGCTGCGAACACATTCGAAATATAAAATTAAAAATTGCGCCCTGCGTAATTACGGTGTAAAAGTGATTGTTGCGCATTAGAATGTGTGGCACATCCCCATGGCGATAGTATGTGCAAATTTGTGGAAAATTGAGTGTTAAAGCAGAATGGGGCCTTATGAGGCCGTTTGCTTTGTTTTTGTTTTTGTTTGTTTTGCTTACGCCTGCAGTTGCGTTGCGTAGTGCGAGCTGTGTGTATTTATGTGTGTAAATGTTGGCAAGACGTTGTTGATAGCAATTTTTTAATTAAACTTAAAATTTGCAATTTTTTATTATTATTCACTTTTTTCCATTTACCTATGTATGTATGTATTTCTAATGGACAGCTTTGGTTTAATGTTGGCCTCTCCCTGCTCGCTGGCTTTCGTGTCGTTGTTGTTGATTGCAGCGTTGTGGTGCGTGCGTGCGTGCGAATTTTTTCATCATTAACGAATGATAGGTTTGCTTATGTATGTATGTATGTACAGTTACCATCACAACGTCATTAAAAGCAATGAATTTATTTAAAATTTATTAAGGAGATGGAAAAAAATCTTCAACAAGCTTTTGTTTTTAGTTTTTCCGAGCGCGAGTCGCATGTTGCAGTTAGAGTGCGTGTCGCTTAGCTCAACTTTTTCCTTAACTGTTTTAGTGGCATTAGCATATGCCGTTAGCTACCACGCACTCTTCTGCCAGCGAGCATCCCAATCAATGCCATCATTTCCAGCTACGCATGCAGTTGAGCGCTGGGTAATTAACGCATCCATAACAACAACACTAACTTCATAGCTGCGTGAATAATTGCAAAAACGCACATCTGCCTACATTTATTGACCGCAAAGTCACTGCCATGGCACATCAACGTCATCATTTTATCTTGCGCTGCCAACCATCGCCGCCCGCTTCAGCCGCTCAACGGAGCGTATGAGCAATCATATCTATCATTTCAGGCTGACTGGCAGCTGCTTAACTACATATCTATGTAAGTGCGCACGCAAAAAAAAAACAACACGAGTACCCTAAGCAAAAATTGATGAGCATATTTCAACGCATTTGTTGTCAGCCNTACGCAAAAAAAAAAAACAAGCGAGTACCCTAAGCAAAAATTGATGAGCATATTTCAACGCATTTGTTGTCAGCCATCCCATAAATATAAGCAAGCAATCAAGTTTTTTATAACCTCCATATTTTCTTGGCAGTGGTTATTTTATTTTTTTGCTTGCTTTTACGCCCACTTCTTGAAGCGTGAAAACGCACGTGAAATCGATTGGGGATGGCGGCGGTGCATTAGCGCTCATGTACGAGCCGCAAGATGTACTCTTCTCTTAATTAAGCGATCTAATTGTTTTGACTATACACTAAGTCGCATCGCATTGTATCAGCAAAATAAAATTCATACATATACTCGTATGTAAGTATGTCGTGTTGCGTGCGTGCGGCCCGTAAACGTTGTGCCGAGACGTGCATTCGAGTGTATGCGCATGTGCAACGCACATTCTTGGCAGCTTTTGTGTATAAGTTTGTTGTTTTATATAAATACAAACATACATACATGGCTTGCAGCTCAGATGCGTTCAATGCGCACAACGCTCATGAAGAAGAATTGCGCCTTGCTGGTAATTAGTTGGCTGCTTTTGTGTTCGTTGATAGACTTGGCTTAAATATTCGTACAGTGGCTAGGTGCTGTATTTATTAGATATTATTTACTAAGTTTCACATCACTAAATGCATTTCAAAGTAATAAACGTACGCAAGCATATGTATGTACGTATGTATGCAAGTAGCATTGTTTCGTAAGTAAGCGGCTTTGTAGTGAAATCGCGTGAATAAGCAACGTTAGCATAAATCATAAAATAAGAAGCAAATAATATATAACTAAATGATATACTATATGAAAATTCAGAAAAAAAATTCAATGAAAATATTAATTGAATGAAGTGTGCAACAAAAGTCACGACAAAAATCCGTAAATTTCCACCATAACGGGCTGCTGTCCAAAGTGGAAAAACTTTCGCACAATAATAATGCATTAAATTCAATGTTTACTTTCATTTTGCTAATTTGCAATTTAGTGGTTAATAGTAAAGGCAAAGAATTTTTTATTTTAATTTTTATTTTTTGTATTTTTGTAGCTCAATTAATGTCGGCATTCTACACAGATGCACAATGCATTTGGGGTGTAACACGTGACGCGGACCAGAAATAAAATGTTCATATTTCCAATTTTTGTAACGGGATGTATCGCCGAATCCATTATAGATCGGTTTTTCGTGAAATTTGCGAAAATGCGATCATTGAATCCGGATTTCTACGAATGTGGGTATTCAAAGTATACGCTACATTCATAGCTATTCAAATTCAATGATAGCATTTTCGTCGCTTTGTGTGCCAGCTGACGCCAATTTTAAATACATAGGCTAAATCCTTTATTACCACCAACGGATACCGCATTGCATATTTTTAGAGCTGAAATCTATTTTTTTTTTGATTCGTTGAATTATGTATGTCAATGTCGTTGTTAACCTCATACACGTGGGCCATCGTTCCATCGTCTATCTCACGCAAAATATTTCTTTCGAACCCTCGAATGATGTCACCGTTTACGCCTCGACGCCATACACACAAGAGGATACAAGGTTGACATTATTTTTGGTGTTAATACCCGTTCCACTACTTTTTCGGAATCATAACTGTTAACGGCAAGAACGTAGATCTGATGAAAAATTTGGTCGGTTAGGTTCAGCGGTTCGTATCTTTTCTGTCTCTTTGGGCAAACCGATTTTTTTTTTTGGATTTCGAACCAGGGTTTCGGTTCGGGTGCGGCTATAGAGCCCTTGCATGATCACCGTGAACCGGCATCACTCTCAAACAGGTTCCAGAAGAGTTCCTAGGTCACATCAACCTTCTCTTCAGTCGAGGCGTGGACGCAAACGAAGGAGTATTCAATATAATAGTCTAGTTAGCTTTGCTACGAATTGTGGGACGAAGCTCGCTTACCGGGTGAACAGCAGTGCTCGGCGATGAAATCTTTCTCCCACCGTACATCTCAAACTTAATTGCATCAGCCAGTCATGCGTAGGAATTTTTCTTCTTTAAGGGTCCGGACACTTCAGGTACATACCTTGTAAGTTATGGTTGGGTGGCTGCCGTGCTGCCTAGTAGCCGCTGATAGGTCGTTTAGTTGTGTTACGAGGTGTTCGCCTGGTGTTTAATTTCCGAAAAACCTAAACATCCACACAACAAATTCTGAACACTTTTTTCGCTATCTTCTAGCGGACAGCTGGGGCAAATCCTATTAGAGGCCAGTGTCCCGTTATGGTTGCTACGATTCTGAACATTTCTGTCCTTGATTTACTAAGACGATCCAAAGTCTCCGTACTTTTGTGGTAAGGCCATAGTTACCTGTGTCTAGATAGTTCCAGAAAATGTAAGGTAATTTCTCTTTGGACTATTTCAAACACCGTGCTGTCGCTTTGCCTTCCTTCAAACACCAATTCATCTACCTTCTGATTGCCTTCTATATTCCTAAGTATGTCCCAGAACCCCGACATGTGAGACGGTAGTTGTTTGAGACACTAAGCACAATTCCCTTTTGTATTCCTTAACTCGCTTAGATTTGGTAACCTTGAGAAGCTATTATCCATAGCGCCGACAGGCTGTCAGAACATAGTAAATAGTGTTGCTTTACTATTGTACCCGAATTCACCAAAATTTTACAGGCTTCAGGATGCCTACAACTTGCGCTCGGAAGACTCTTGTACCCTTTCCTAATCGTAGAGACAGCGCAAGACCAAGCTCCTGGGAGTAGACTCTCGCTCCCACACAGCAATCCGTCTTGGATCTCTCTTTACTCATTGGGAACGGGTGGTCTCAAGGCCCTAGATTCAAGGGGGCTGCATTTTCTGCTGGCATTTCGGACATTAACATCGGCCAGAAACCCTCTCTACTTCGAGTGGGCACCCGTTTGGGAAACGAAAACATGTAAGCTCAATTGTCAATAACCAGTTGCCAAACTGATATCGGCTCCGTTGTCAGTTGCATTAAATAAGCAATAAAATTCGGTTGTTGATACTGGAAAGAAAAATTTAGTATTCCATGTTTGATTTCATATTTAATTGCAGTCACCGCATAATTACGTCGTATGTTCTCCTATTCATGCTCGGAAATGCACACTAAGTGCTAACGATTTTCTAAATATGGCTCATCAATTTACATATAGAAAGAAATGTGGACACAGCCTACTATTTGATTTGCAATAAAAAATTAGAAAAAAAACACTTAAATGCTAACCGTTCTGAGTATAATTTTGTTTTTATGCAAATTTCAGATTTTGCATTTTCCCTTTTGCATTTCGCCAAGTGCAACACATTTTGCTTTGTCGTTTGTATTGTTTTGTCTATAATTGTGGCCTGTTATTTGTATGAATATTTGAGTATCTACAATTGCTGCTCGTGCTTTTTGTTGATAGCAAATATAATTGCAGCTCACAAACGGAGCAGCTCACAAATAGTCGTCAGCTATTCGGCCGGGCAGTCAAAGTACTATTTCCCAACAATAATGCCACTGCGCACCGGCACCGGTACCTCGCGGACACCTAAGTTGCTCCTGCGCTGGTTGTTGTATTGGTTTGCGCGAGTTGTTGCAGCAATTATTGTTTTTTTTTTTTCGTTGGCAGTATTTACTAAGCGATTAAGATGTTCACTCGCTCGCAAGAAAAATTAAATACCACACACACACAAGTAGCAGCCGAAGTGGCTGTACAAACAACAGTTGCACTGAAAAGCGTACATACACAACTACATAAATACAAACATGCAAAAATAGATGCCTATAAATTTATGCTTTTTATTTGCGAGCAGTAAAATGCATTTGTGCATGCCAGCGTATTTATGTATGTGCATATGTGTGTTCGTTAGTACGCATGTAAACGCGCTCATTAAAAAATACTCGCTGGCAATTATCGCACGAAAAAACACAAGTCGGCTAGTGTGGAATTTGAATTTCAAACGCAAAACTTGGCATTTCACTGAGTTCTACATATGTATGTATGTCGTGTTTGCCATCAGTTCTTAGGGCGAGCGGTAATCGTTGCATTCCATTGTAATTTCTTTATTCCATTTGTAAGAATATCAAGTGAATCACCAGCAGCAGCGCACTCAGCACTTCACTCCCTGCTCAATGTGTGGTTGCAATGTGTGAANCAAGTAATTACGAAAATATGCCAGCTCGTTAGTGAGTTTGTTTAAATAAAGCTGTTTTTAGTTGGGAGCACTCTGTCTATGTCAACATTTGTTCCTCATATGGGCAGTCTATGGAAGTATATTTTTATTCTAAGAACCTTCACAGTGAGAAGTTGATGACGAATTATCTTATGCGGTTGACAAACGGGCTCACTTATTTGCATAAACAGCCTTTATTTGCATTAGCTCACCCATTTTCCTCTTTTAAATGCACGAAATTTTTGCGAATTATTTAACTTGGGGAATTTTCGATGGCAACACTGCTGATAAAAACGGCCAGCTGTTGTCTTTTGTACAAGTAAGCAAACAAAGAAGCGAGGTGGCCTCCAAAAAATTGTTTGTTTTTATTATTTATTTATTTATTTTTTATTTATTTTTTTATTTATATATTTAGCTTTACTTTATTTTATTTTCATTTGATTTAGTTTATACCACATTTTTTATTTTATTATTAGTTAATTAAAATTTTTAGAGTTGAATTTAATTAAAAAGTCAACAGCAACTAAATGAAAGTAACGTTAAAAAAATATAGAACTTGTAAAAAAATTAATAAACACTAAATAAATGAAAACTCTACTGGCCGTGGGACTCGAACCCACGAGCTTGCGTCGCATTAGTCCGCATTGCTGCGGTCTGTCGGGGCAAAGTTATTATGCGCATTTGTGTGCTAGTTAAACTGCATAAGCATGCCCGTCTGTCTTGCGTTTTACCTACTTACCGAGATGTTTCCGATTTCCCCTTAGGGCATCCAGGACCAACATTTTCAAATGTTTGTCAATGCAATACGGTTGCCTAATTAACGTTTTTTAAACCCTCCTTTTAAGGACTACTTTATGCCACGAATAGCAAGTATTACACCCTCAGTCGTTCAGGATAAGTAAGATTCCTAGATAAGGCTACTTGTAATGCTCTGCAGAGGATTTCCTCAGACCTCTCTAGATTTTTAAGCGAATATTAAAGCATAGACAGACGGCAGCGTTGTTTCGGATCAACTCGTTAATTCGGAATTATCTCAGGAATTAAATGCAGTTGATCCGGATTAAGTCCTAGAGTTAATTTCCAAAATTAATTCGGATCATGGGAATTTTACAAGTCTGTTGGCTCGATCCTCGATTGGCGTGGTTGCCAAAATTTTATTTTATTTTTTTTTTACTTTTTTATAATTTTTTTTATTTTTGTTCATTTATGTAATCTATTTTACTTTATTTTATTATTAGTTGATTTAAATTTTTAGAATTTAGTTTTATTAAAATAGTCAACAACTAACTGAAAACACGATTAAAAGATATAAAAAGTTATAATTGAATGAATTAAAAATATAAATAAATGAAAATCCGACTGGCAGTGGAACTCGAACCCACGACCTTGCGGCTCGATAATCCGCATTACTGCCATCTGTCAGATCGCAATTTTCATGAGATCAACTGCGCCGTTAATTCGGATCAAAGTTTCTGACTTTTTATGCTTTTGGTTGACACTACAAGGGGGTTCCCTTCCTTTTAGAGAAAGCTTCTACAGAAATCGTTATGCGGAACTCTGAATCTGGCGGTCATATGGCCAATGGTCTCGTTGCCCGATAGTATACGTTAGTAGCCACGTGTACGGGTCACTTGCCCCTTTGTGAACCTTCAACAAGGGTGGGTCCCCCGTACAGCCTTCTGCGCTGCATCTGTAAACTCAAAAGAAGTAGGGAAACAGTCTTCCTCAACCGAATCGGATGATCAGCACTGGCTTGAGGCTTCTTCTATCCATACTTTCACCAGCTAAAAAAAAAACAATCAAGCAGATAGCTCACACGCTGATTGCATTCAACTTTTCCAATGCGATTTTAAATTACGCTACCCGCATAACGACTGCCAATCTTAATTTATTCAATTGTGCAGAAAATAGTTATACAAATGTTTTATGTCCGAGATCGCTTAACGTTTGGAAAATTTTCAAACAGCATACCCACCGCCGCCGCCGCCGCCGCCGCCGCTGCAATTCGCTCCGCATTCACTTTGCATTTAGCCTACCCATACAATTAAATACCTCTGCGCTGGTCAATGCAATTGTTCTTGTTTTTTTGCTGCCTGCTGCCACAGCCCCGCACAGTTTCCACCACAATTTCCACATTGGCTACCGACACGTAACCAAACGAGCAACCAAAACTTTTTTCTCTTTTCATATGCAGCGCCGCCGCTGTGGTTCTGACGCTGCGGCGGCTGTGTGTCCATTGCCGTTTGGCTGCAGTTGGCACAACAATTAGTGCAACACCGAAGTGCAGCAGCTCATAAAAAGTAGTTAATTGCATTTTTATGCAAATCGTAAACATTAAAATAATTACAGTTGTTGACTCGTGTTTCGAGCTGATTTCAAAATAAAATAAAAAATAATAAAAAATTACAGAAAAAATAGTGGAAAAAAAGCAAATTGCATACAAAATTCGTTGGTAAAATGTAAAAAAAAAAAACAAATTAAAAAGCAGAAAAATGCCTACGAAAAGCCGACAAAAACAAAATTTGAAATGCATTCATTGAGCAGGAAACTAGCGGCTGCACGATGACTGTGCAAAATTTGCAAAATCCTCTACGAACAAAAAAAAAAAAATTGCAATAAAATTAGCTTAATGCCGCTGCAGCCCCGCTCCCCGCTCCCCGTTCGCTGTGGCCGTGTGGCGAGCGTTGAGCGCCCAATGTGCGTTCAATTTGTAGGCGCCTGATAACAGACATACCCGTACATATGTATGTATGTATGCATGTGTGTCGTACGAGTACACACAAGCGGCCCCGTCAAACATGTTGTTGTCACAAGCGTGGCGAGTGCGCGCGAACGTTTATGTGGATCCGGATATAATTTACTTGGCAACAGATTTAATGTCTTGTAAAAATGCGCGATTAGCAGCCACTGGCACACATGCCACACGTACATACATACAAACGTGCCTACATACATACATACATAGGTGATAAAAAAGTGTTTTTGCCGTCAACAGCAAGCCGATAAAGTTGTTGTACATAGATTTTTTTTTTTATATTTTTGCTTTTACATTTTTTTTTTACTTTTTTAGTAACAGCCTGACGACTGCCGTTCGCTAATTGCCACTTAGGCGGCTAATTTAACAAGACTTAGGAAAATAAATTAACTAAATTGGAAAAATATATATTTAATTTTCATACCTTGGTGTATAAATACTTATACACATATATTTATATGTATATGGTAACACTAGACGAAGTGTAAATCTAAGATTATTATAATTTAACATGTAAATAAATTAGAAAAAAAAATAAATGCAAAATATATGCCTTGACAAGTTGTTACATTCCAACACTAATGATTTATTCTGTTTAATAAAAAACTGGGCATGACTTCAATTACCAATATATCATTTATAATTAATGTATGAAGTTGTTTGCTGTTGACTATTGACTGCTTGGTTTAATATTGCATGTGATGGATTTGAGCTTAAAACACTCCACCACAAATAAAATTAAATTGGCAAATAATAAATAAGTAAGTACTTAGTTACGCTTCACTGCAGTGATTAGCTAGGAATTTATGGAGGCGTTTTGATATCTGAGGCACTAAACTTCTTAAAGAAATAAGTAGTTCGGCCTGCTAGAAAAGAAAGTGATCGATCATTTGACACCATAACCGGCACCACAACAGTTTTGACCGAAGCCAAGAAACATCACCAGCCATCTCTTTGGCTGGTAAATGTTGTGAGGTGGCTGTACGGGTACTGCATCGTCAGCGCTTAGGGGAAATTCGCCTTGGACATTTTTGTAAGAATGGGGCTAATATGTGGGGCTTCTCTGGATAATGCATCCAAGCCTACTATCATTTAATGGTTTTATCCGAGGGTAGGTCAAATAGACTTAAAAGAAAAGAAAGAAATTTATATTTGAATGTATTTTTAATGCCATAGCATAGCGCGCCACCGTTACCTTTGCTTAAGAGATACTAGAATGTTGAGTTCCTTGCGGATGAGCGGTACTGAGCCCAGGCTTACACATTGTAAAACTTTATTGGTGGTGGTTCCAATACCGATGCTGGGTCAGGACAATCTTCACTACTTTTTGGGGGAAAACGCCTCGGTATTTCAGACCGAGGTATTTGTAATCTTCGTAACCACCAACCTGAACTCAAGTCAAAGGCCATCCCGCTAACTATATACTTCCAAACTAGTTCAGCAATGCAAGTCACGACTAAATAATGTTGGAAAACATTATGGACTTATTTTGGTATGTGCGCCAGGTCACGCAGGAGCAGCAGGTAAGGCGACATCTGACAATTTGGCTAGAGAAGACTCTGATTGGGCGACTAGTTAGGGCGAAACTTATATTGCATTCAAACACAGAATGTCTGATTGCAACGCAGTGATGTCGTAAATCGCAGTTTTTGTTCTGTTTTCTATAGGCATCTGCTATTGAAAATAACAAGATTTGAGTCTGGGCTGGTATTTGCGTTGATGCGTTTCTTAACGTCACGTTTCCAAACTTGTGCTAGACATTACTGGGAGGGTTTTATAAAAATCAATATTTAGATAGAGCGACACTTCTGATCTTAGACAGGCGTACCTACTTAAATAAATCCAAAAGTCGGGGTGGCCCCGCTAAGGTCACCTTCCTCTGCATCCCATAATAGATGCAAGCCATAAAAAAAAACTTAATTTCCTTCTCTTTGAATTTAAGAGTTAAAAAATGTCTTCATTTTCTATCCACCCGACTTTACTCTGTTCACTTAATTTGCCAAGAAAGCAGCACATTGTGTGTTTGTTTATCTTTTGGAATTTCATTTAAATATTCTAACAACTTCGCAGCCTAATGAAACGTCAGCTGTTCTACATCTTCTGTTATGCAAATTTTCTTAAAAGTAAATTTGTTCAATTGTTTTACAGAATGTATGTATGTATGTATGAAAGAATGTAGCTTCAACTCTTTTTCTAACTGCATCTCACTCGATTGCCCGCCGCACAGTTGCCGCTCGAAATGAACTTAGGTTCAGCTTGGCTCGGCCTCTGCATAGGCAGTTTGGTTGACAAAATTCTATAGCAATTAAATGCAAAATTATTCACTTCGACAGCTGTTAGCAAATTGAAAGCCAACAAATTTTTGTATGTGCTAATACGTGTCTATGTGTCTATGTATGAGTTTATGGATGTTTGTATATTTGTCCACAATGCTGTACTTATTCAATTTATTAAGTTTATTCACATTTAATAAAGCAAGTAAATAAACAGTATCATGATATTAGTAAAATTTTGAATTTTTTTTTATATTCATCTCAAAATTGTTTTGAAGTCGTTCATTTCTGCATTTTATACTTTTCAGAGTACGCCTTATGCTTTGAAAGATGGCAGCTGCAGCGGAAGTGAAGTCACAACGTGGACTTCGACGGGCTTGCCTCCGACGACCGGCTACTACACCTACGATCCAACATTCGGTGCGTATAGGTAAGTGCGGGGAGTGTTGAGTTGTGAAAATAAATTCTAGCAAATTTGCTTATTCGACACAAATTATAGTAGGGGAGTGTTGCGACATAGAACTACAAACTGGGTGTATTCGAGCTGCAATAAATGCTGTAGTGTTATTTTGGCAGGATAAGAGTGACGCTAGTGCTAATAATTCGTAGCTCTGAATTTAAGTTCAGAACAGTTTCTGGAGTGGAAAAGGCTAACATCCACAGCGAAGTAACAAATCACACCCTAAGCCGATATTAATAACAATGAAAAACCCGATAGCGATAAGAAATAGATAATTATATCAATAGCAATGTCGAAAGCGAAAATAATGTCGATAAAAATTGCAAAATATACTAGATAATAATAACGATAATGACGATATCGATAAAAATGTCAATTTTGGTATAGTTGAAAAAATCGAAAAAATATCGATAGCATTTACAAAATCGACTAGTGAAAACGATTACGACAGTTGAGATTAAAAACAACGATAACAATATTTTTTATCGATAACATTGTCGATATCGATTTTGATTTAAATTTTTTTGGCTGATAACAACAAGGTCTACTAATAAATACAATTCCGATAGCAAAAATAATGACGAATGGATGAAAAACTCAACTACGTAAACGCTAAGAAAAACCTTGGAAAAATATCGATAACATTTGCAAAATCTCTGCTGCTGGTTTCAAAGTCGATGATAGCAATAAAACCACGATAAAATTATGTTTATCAATAACACTGTTGATTCGATAAATATACCGTTAATGCTTTAAACATTTTCCCTGGTATCATCAAAGCTAGTTTAGACTTTTTTCTTCTAAAGCGAACTCGATCCCTTGCGCCCCTTAAAATTTAATTTGCACACTGCCTAAGGCTCTCGTTGTTTATTCTTCGAAATTTTTCATAAAATTCTGCAGCATGTCAAACCCTAACCGCAAAAATAACGTAAGCTAAATTTTTTCAAAATTTTCTTTTTGAGGCAGAAATATTCCTAAAGCATCTAGATGCATTATTCCATAAAAAATTTTTTTTTGAAAAGAATGTCGCCCCGTTAGGGCTCGATATGCTCATCTGACAAAGGTCTACATAGATTTTAATGAAGCCATAACCATTTATCTAGTGAAAAAATATCTATTTAATATCTGCCTTTATTTTCCAAATCCTTGCCAATGCCTCAAAATTATTTTCACCCACTTCCTAAAACTTGCTAAAAAAATCAGTTTTCTCACTAAACAAATCTTTGCCAAATTCCACAAAGCGCCGTGACTACCTGAAATCTGTACAAAATCATGACTTGTAAAATGCTTAATACCTGCTAATACCAAAAGAAAACGGCTCCTTTCAAATCCAATCAATATTCTTGCTAGGAATTTCACGACTTCTCCTTTTTCCCATTTTTGGCGCACATAACAGAATGTTAAATTAATTTTTAATCCACATAATATATAAATCGCACTTTGAACTTCACACACAATCACGTGCATGCTCAGCCAAACTTGCGACGGCCACGAACGTTCGATCCATGCCAATGGCTCATAAATGCCAACAAGTACAAGCGTTATAATGTTCTTTGCACATCGCCTGTCGTCTGCACTTCAAAACATACTTAGATACTATACACGCCTGTTTGTGTAGATGTGTGTGTGTGTGTGTGTGTTTACATGTATTCTAAAGAACTTCTTAAATTGTTGGCAAAATTCCGAACTTGTGAACTCGCTGCAATAAAAAGCGAAAACTGAGACGTGAGATAATTCCATCTGGGCCAAAAGCGAGTCAACTCACTCCCCAACGCTATCGCACACACAAAGCCAAACAGATTTTGAGCCAGCCGCTTCACACAGCTTCCGGTTGCTTTNTCGTCTGCACTTCAAAACATACTTAGATACTATACACGCCTGTTTGTGTAGATGTGTGTGTGTGTGTGTGTGTTTACATGTATTCTAAAGAACTTCTTAAATTGTTGGCAAAATTCCGAACTTGTGAACTCGCTGCAATAAAAAGCGAAAACTGAGACGTGAGATAATTCCATCTGGGCCAAAAGCGAGTCAACTCACTCCCCAACGCTATCGCACACACAAAGCCAAACAGATTTTGAGCCAGCCGCTTCACACAGCTTCCGGTTGCTTTAAAAGTGCCTGCTGTGCAGCCACGAGACAGCGTTGCCGAATAGTTTCTCTCACATTCGGGTAAAGTGGCAAAGTGAGGGAGGACGTACAGCAGAATGAGTGGTACGCCGTGGCGTATGATGAACTTGCATACACGCACACACTCACTTCTGTTGGCTGTGCGGCTGGCTGCTTCAGTGACTTCCCGTTTATTTTTTGTTCGCTTATTTGTTGTGTTGTAATTTTGGCAGGCGAACACACTTAAAAATGCGTGCGGCAACTACACATAGCTGCCTGCCTGCGAGCGTTGCCTTTCAGTGCTGCTGTTGTTGTTGTTGTTGTTGTTGACCGAAAAGTCAGCGCAGGCGACACTAAAAAGAAAAAAAGAAGCACAGCAATTGAAACTTTGCCAGACGCAGCCGGCGAGTGGCGAATAGCAAACGACAAAAGCCAAGAAAGCAAAAGTGTCCAGCTTGCGAAGTTAGTTGTGGGGGACGTGGCGCGGTGCGGCGCGGTGCGACAGCAGACACTAAAACGAATTTGGCTTTGCAAAGGCAGTCGCATGCGGCGGCCGGGCCGTTAAATGCTGCCAGGAGACAATGGATAAATGGCGAACGCACGCACGCACGCACGCACGCACACCCGGCAGAACTTAAAAGTTTAAAGTTTTCATTTTCTATTTTCATTCAAGTTGCTGTGGGGTATTGCGAGCTAAATTTTTTTGTTAAATTTTTTTTTGTGAATAAAGAAAAGTTTGCTCTGAAAGTTAGTAAGTTGGGCAAATGGTGACTTTGGTTGTTGTTTTTTTTTTTTGTTTCGAGCATATTCAACAAAATGTAAAAGCATACAAATAAGTTAATATTTATGAAAAAATACCGAATTTTAATTAAATTTAGACAATAATGCAGTGTACTAAATATTAGGGTGGTCCAAAAATGTATGCGAAAAAAATAAGTTTAAAATTTTAAGTTCTCACCACCTGCATTTTTTTTCTAAATGGAGTGATTTCAATATATGTATGAAGGCAATATATATTCCGAATATGAACCAAATCGGACCATGGATAGATACCGCTCATTTTAATTATGTATATCGATTACTGCGCCACCTAGCGGCAAAATACTTTTCGGGGCTATATCTTTTCAAATAATTAATTACTATCCTAAATATAAACTAAATCGGAACAAAAATGATTTTTTTTGAAAAATTTCGACGACCCAGAAAACCTATAGGCGATTTCTTTTGGAGTTATTCTTCTACCGGATATATTTTTTGTGAAGTTATTTCTATTCATGTAAACCTCTTTAGTACCGCGCACTGGTGGCACACTAGTGACTTCACTCGCTTACGCTAACCAACACTAGCTACCAGCCTGATTACCAGCAATGCAATTCACCCATGAATTTGATATGGGAATGTCATTAGCAGTAATAAATTTACACCTACTAGGTTACCATTCAAAAGCCTTCTCACTAGAAGTTGTAATAGTGTATTCACCAGGGAGTAAAATCACCATTCCAATTGGGCTAAAGGTTACCGAACGTACTAGGGGGCACCATACATCCCAAATATGAACCAAGTCCGACCATATATGGGGAGTTTTCAAATATCTGAACTGCTGCACCACCTACCAGATTATTTCATCCTTCATATTGCATTGAAGTTTCAAGTCTCTAGTTCATCGGGAAGTTGGTTAAACGTTGATTTCAAGATTTGATTACAGCCAACGGGGCAGGTTAACCAAAAAAAAAACGTTTAAAAAGGCTGAATATAGATAGTACAATTGTACCTACCTTTCTATCACTGATACCGGGTTGCCACTCGGGGACCGTTTTAAGATGATATATGTGTGTATCTTGGAACGAATTTTCATCAGTGGCGTTCTATCTCCAGTGTCATTTGTCATTTCATACCAATTAAAAACCAAACCAGATTTAAATTTTCCATAGCTTGACAAATTCTATCTCCAAATCATCCTCAGTGATTAAATAGTTTTACATTTCGCTCTTTCGATATTCTTTTGTAAGATAAACCCTGGCCAACAAATAAAAATTCTAATAGCTCAAAGCTAGGATTATTGAATTGCGTATAATCCTATAAAGGGCACGCATTACTTGCCATTCGGTAACTGAATCGCATTAAATTCTGGTAAAACTATTGAACTATTAAGTACTGTAAAACTCTGTAAAAAGCGCATCAAAAGGATTTGGCCATGGCACGGAGTAGTGCGTGAATGCGCAAATAAGCTCCCCGTATCTATGTATGTATTTACGTAGGTATGTTGTACGACTGTGCACACATACACGCCTGCTGTGTGACGTGCAAGAAAAGTATAAAGTTTAATTTAAATTTTTTTCGCAAACGAAGAATTGAGGTAATTAAAAAGTAAAAAGAATGGCAGACCGACAGCAAACACTGCTGCGAACGCATCGGATTAAATGGCAAATGATATGGATAGAAGAAAAAAAAAATCGATAAATGCAAATGCGGGCAAGCATTGTTGTTAACATTTAAATAAAAGCCGACTGCAATAGCTACAATAACGTAAAAAAAAAACCAACAAAAAATAGTGAAATGTGATGCAACTGATGTCAGTGTAGGGCATAAGCGGGGAGTACCAGCGAAGTGTACCAGCGGCCACTTGCAAACGCACAAAAAATGGGCAATGCAAAAGAAATCCTGAAAAAATGCAGCAACAGCAGATTAACCAAGCCGCCAATGGCAACAATAGCAATAACAATAAAAGTTGCCAATTGCAACAAACAATTTAAAATGACAATAATAGTAACTGGAGTGTATGTAGTACAGCAGCAACAACAATAGTCACCGGATGACGTCGTCGTCGATGCACGCTGACGTCGACCGACAATATCAACAGTATCCTGTTGTCAAGCGCTTGTCCCTGTCTACACATACTTATCTACATACATTTATGCACTCTTACATAGACAGACACATGTAAACAAATAAACGAGTCGCGTCTGTAAAGCCCCCCCCCTCCATCCGCATCATGACAGACTGACATTTAAACACAAATCCCAACAATGAGAACGGCTGCGGGTGAAATATCCATTTTGTGTCGTTTTACACAAATACGCACACATACACAGGCGGACGTATAGTACATACACATATGCAGGTGGATAATGGGGACTCCAGCTATGGGGCAGGGCAGGGTGAGTTGGTTTATTTATCTGCACATAATTGTATTTTGTGCTCTGTGTGTACTTTGGGGGCAGTTTGGCAAATTTTGTTGGTGGCATGTTCATGAGCCAGTGCGATGAGTACAAATCAAAATGGCCGCCCGCAATGCAATGCAAATGTTGCTGTAGGCTTTAACGCGCACACGTTCGTATATACATATGTATGTACATTAGAGTGGAGCGAAAAAAAAATTCCGAAATAGGGTTTGGGGCACCTTCCAAAATTTTTCCGCTTGCCGAAAGAGGTGCTGATACCAAACTTTACGTTTCTAAGTATAAATGTGGAGGATGCTCATGATGCTCACATTTTACTCTAGAAATATTGTGTACATAATTAATCAAGTAATAGGTTAAGCAACCTAAAAAATTTCAAATTTAATTGCCTTAAAAAAATATCGCAAGCTTTAGTTGGTATGGCAACATTAGCTTTTGATAAAAATCACCAATATTTTTTGCCAGTTTCACAGCGATCCAGTAGCGCATTTCAAGGTCATTGAGCACCCTGTATTGGTTACAGTATTAAACTGAAAGTTGGTATAGATATTACACATATCAAAAGGCAAAAACTAGAAAACCCGTTTTCTACGAGGAAATTATTTTCCCTCATAAAAAAATTGGACCACTCTAATGTACATATGTACATTTCTACATGTATGCAAGTACACATTTATTCGTATGCAGACTTTGAGGCTTTTTGTGTGAACACTTGTCAAAGATTGCCTTTATTGGCCTTTTTGTGAAGGAACATACTTGAAGAGAATTGGGGCAATGCAACAAATTCGTACTAATACTTAAAAAAAAGTGAGAATTAAAAAACACACTCTCCTTTGCAACAACAATTGGGTCTACGCCATCACAACGAGCCAGTTTTATTTCTGGTTTAAGTTACTTCCATACAAAATTTGTAAGGAATGTTCTGTGTTGTTAAAACAACAATAACCATTAAAGTTTGCAATGAAATGTGTGTATGTGTGTCTCAGCGGTGTTTTCTCCAAGGATAGGCATCCACAGAAAATGGTTGATACTTTCCATACCCCACTTTTGGCTTTTTCTTAGTCAAAAGTCTTTTACAGCGAAGTTCATTCATTTGACGCGGATGCACTCAGCAGTGTCCAGTAACAGCCAAAGTCTTGGAAATTTTGTTTAATAGAAAACGTATATGAACTGTTTGCCTATCAGTTAGAGTTCGGGCAACAGGAAACGCCGCTACGTAGGTTCGCCTGGAAACCACGACAATTCTCGTGAAGCCGTTGGCCGAAATTCAATGAGAATACATCCGAAGAAGTCCCACTGAGATACTCACAGCTGATGAAACAACACCACCTTATATGAATTCGGCATGGTTGGAAGGGAACTTAATTTTTTTTCGCTTAAACTGACACCTTAGTAGGGGTAGATGCTCCAGTAATTAACGTAGAAGCAGTCCGTTGCTCCTTATCCAACTTGCTATAATTGACCTTAGAACCCATTAATTTTCCAGAGACGCCGGGTATTTTTCCTCAAAGTTAACCTTTCGGTCTTTATGGGATCGGTGTTAGGTCAAGTTGCTTTCCTTATGCTTAACCGGAAGTGTCGTCAGTATAAGAGATGGGTTACAAGCGCCATCAGCTACTGCCAAAGTAGCGATTTAGTACCGCCTTTCGAGTATACGTTCTGAAGTCTAAGTTTCTTAAAGACAAGTCCTGTACTTTGATAATGTATTGAAAGCCGAAAAAGGTGGGATTGGCCATTCGGCTCAATCTTACATGCAAAAAAAAAAGGCAGCCAAATATATTTCTCTCAACACGTGATTTAGTACCTATAACCAAATCATGTGTTGAGAAAAACATATTTAGTTGACGTAACTAAACTCTTTTCTCAGTTTAGGGTGACCAGATGAATTGAAGGAAAAATCAAGACACTCGCTGAGGCACATTCCGCAGCTGCTACAATTGGTAAAATTTTATGTCCGTACTAAAACACTTAGACGACATCAAACATTTTATATTGATGCCTATAAATCTAACTACTATTTAAATTAAGCAATTACTCGGGCTATTATTGAATTAAATAACCTAGTAATAGACAAAAATACTGTCTTTGATTTTTCCCTCGGCAAATAAGCAAATTTATATCTAGTTAGTAAGATTTCTAAATCATAGACTCAATAAATAAATTGAAATACATAAACAATAGTGGTATTCACCAAAGTGAGCAAGTGGCATGACAGTCTGACAAAAGAGCAGATGAGCTCAAGCAATGACTTTTGGCAACACAGAGTGCCAGGCCGCTTGCTCAATTTGTTGACTACGACTAACAATTTCAATAAGTGTCTATTTTCGATTAAATTTTACTGCAGAGCCACGATGCTTCGGCGGTTATATTACACCACAAAGTGATAATTCCGAAATAAAGTTAGGACGACTACTTATCTATACAAGCTTCTTTGACGTCATCAGTGTGAACTCGCGCTACCTACGCGGGTCGCAATGTAACCAATTTTAACATATATATGACAGTGTGTTATTAAGTGAACGATGCACAAACAAGCGCCTAACGATATGTTTACACGGTGAAAAATTGATAAAAGGTCAGCTTTGTAAAAATCAGGGCATTAGGCGAGAAATGACCCCTGGTCACCCTACTCACTCTTCTTCCCTGAAACTCTCTGATTGTTTGTATGAAGTTGTATAGTGCGATTTAAGTGCTTAAATTATGACGAAAAGTCGAATAACTAAATCATGATATCCTCACGGTTTCCAACCGTATGTAACCTCCTCACCTTTATGCTCATGGCAAGGGTAGAAATTCACCCGGAAATGAATTGAATTGCAGAATCTGTCGGATTATTATTAATTCTTCCCGTAAAAATCTGTAAAATTGGAAGCCTAAAGCGGGGAAACATTTCAGCAATGCCACGTTTCAAGCATACCGATGCAAAAAATCGACACCAAAGTATTTGTTTGTAGAAGTTTATTTGTGTGTGCGTTCGCAAAAACTGCTTTCATGATGAGGTAACATGATGTAGACAGCGTGTTTTCCTTTTATGCGAATTATACTGCCAGCTAAACAAACGCGTTGCAGTCGCAGCCGCAGTACCAGCTACTGTGGAAGGATCAAAAGAGTGAAGGCAGTAAAGGAAGTCACTGATCAAGTTAATGTTGCAAATACCCTAGAATAGTCTGAGTATGCATGTATATAGTTAGCTAGGATACCAAAAGATGCCTGTAATAAAAAGTGGACCATTCGAGTTGCTATACACTGGTCACAGTAAAATTATTTAAAGACTTACAGTCAGAAATACAGCTAGTTCTAAGTTAGGACAGGAAAAGTAGCGAAGAAAACATTTATTATCACATACCTGGTAGGAATACTCAACGGCGCATAAATATGGATTAATTAGTTTTATTTGTATTCAATACAGTACCCCAAGGCCTTGCATTGGCGAATAGACCAGCCATGCTTACATCTGGTAGCTCGCAACCCGTAGGCACACACTAGACATGTGGCACAAAAAACGGGGCGAATCTTCCAATGGACGCCGGGACATATCGCCTTATCCCAAACATTGAAAATTTAATATCACGACCTCGTGGCGAAGTAAACGTTGAAAGAAAAATTAAAAAAAAAATATTTTTGGTTGTTTGTGTTTCCGAGAGGGTAGTAATATGATGTATTATGGAACGATTTCCCCTTTGACAAGGGATGTCCGAAAATCGTTGCAAAAAAAAAAACAATAATAAAAGTCGCTACAGTACGGTACTATTGGATTTCACTACTGGGTATGAACACTTGCGCATATGGAAATGGAAACGGTAAATAATGATACATATGAAATTAAACACAAAAGCACATATCAACGGGCAAACAACACTACATGTGTTATACTATATTGTAGGTAAGTGTGCTGAGATAAGCGCTGAAGCGAACGGCTTGAGACCGGCATCACAACTTCACAGCCTTCTCTATTGCCCTCGCACACTCAATCCCCTTACATCGCTAATCCACTCACTAGTGCAGCTTTGTTTGCCCGTCTGCCATATGCCTGTCTGTAGACATTCACGAGTACGCCAGCACGAGTTCAGTGGCGCTAAGAGAAGAGTGCAGTTGTCGAGCCTGAGTGCCACAATGTGCCGGCGGCTTGTCCTGGCGGCTTGTCCCGGCTGTCAAGACGAGATGATGCTTTGCAATGTAGCGTTGATTGTGATTGCGAATAGCCGCAGGCGGGCATGAAGTCTGCCATCAAGCGCTCCATCACTCCTTTTGCATCCACATTCATTCACTCATTCACTCATTCGCTTCTGGCAGTTTGTTATGTAAAATTTACTTACCAAGATAATAAATGCAATACATATGCAGGCAGGAAGGATACTCAGACATGAAACCAAACAAAAGGATGCAATAGCAAGCTTGAATGTATGTATGCGTTCTGCGGGTAAGGCAACACAATACGTGGCGGTCTAACAACATAAAGCGATACATAATGTGCATGCAACTCCACTCTGACAACGTAGTAATCCTTGTTGTCCTTGTTGGCGTCGGCGTTGGCGTTGGTGTTGGTTGCTCTTGTCGGCTTTGTTTTAAATTTGATGTTACAGATACGTGATATGTGATGTAACTACATGTGGTAAATGTAGCTAACACATTCAGCCATACTATTAGTTAGTTCGTTGTAGTTGTTATGTTTGTTGCTTTCATCTAAATTTCATTTGCATACCTACATTCATTTACGCAGATTTTGTCTTTGCCTCAGCTTCTAAGCGGCTACCTTTGTTGCTGGATTTTGTTTTGGGTAAAATCTGAAAAATTGTTGTTGCTGTGGTTTCTCTACGACGACGACACACACTGGCACTGAGCTGAGCTACTCAACATGCTCGTATACGCCATCAATCTTTGGTTAGACTGTACTGAGCGAGCGTCACGTGAAGCGCCTCTGAACGAACCTCACTAACCGACAACAACATTTTTCAGCTGCTTGGTGGCCATGATGGTATTCATTATTCGGATGTTAGTAGGCGGTTGAAAATGAATGAAAGGTTTTTTAGTTTTACTTAACTTAGTTTCTAGATTCGCCATTGTTTTGGAGAAAGTGTTTAACAATTAATGTTGAAATGAAAGCTAAGTATTCTATGAAAATGATGAAAATGCACTAACTGTATATACATGTGTTTACATTAGGGTGCCTCACCAAAGAAAGCTGCGATTTTTCCAACGGAATTATATATTTTAAGAACCTCTCAAGAATATTTCGATAGATTTACGTGATAGATAAAAAAAAATGGTTTTTGCAAATATTAAAACAAAAAATACCTCTCAACAGAAGACATTAAGCCTCAGAGGTTTCAATACACATTTTTTTAAATTTTGCCAGAGCAATCAAATCAATGCGAATTTTGGAGGTAAATCCCAGCTCAGGTCAATCCCAATTTTATTCTGAAATATTTTGGCGGAAGTCTGAAAATATACGACACAATTCCGACAGGAAAGCTGTACCCATTTTTTTTTTGTATGTGTGACCCAATAAACATACATACATTTTTATGTACATAGGGTGGTCCTAAAAGTAAAGTCGGAACTTTAATGCTCTCACCCCCTAGGATTGTTCCATATCGAAAAATATATAAGGCTTAAGGCGGTCAAATTTATCCATGTATTTGTATGGGGAAAAAACAATATTTCGTAGAAGTGGTATAGAATTTTTGTGTATCAATATTTTTCAATCGGAACACTCTGGTCTCTTCAGGGAACCTCCAACTGTTTATTTAATATTTTTTTTAATACTAAAAATTTGACGTATTGCGATTTTTCGGAGCTATAAGATATAGTTACTATATAAAAATGGTAAAATAAACAATTGAATTTTATTATTGGTAGTCTGCTGAAGGGGACCAGGGCTTTCGGAACGAAAAATATTGATAGCCAAGATTTCTATACCACTTCTACGAAATACTGGGCTTCCCCATATAAAATACATGGAAAACTCTGAGTACTTTGAGCGACCTCTAAATATTTTTTGATAAAAAAAAATAGGGGTATATATTTTTACGGTATAGAACAATCCTAGGGGGGCCAGAGCATTAAAATCCCTTTTTACTTTTTCACATGCATTTTTGGACCACTCTAATTTACATACTATACCTGTTATATCTTAACTTTCCACTTCGGAACTCGAGTTGAAGTATCATCTGGAAAAGAGGTTGAATAGAAATTGTTTGTGATAAGGCGTGGGGTTTGTGCCAACTCCAATACCCTTAACTTAATGAATGAACTTCGTCAGGTTCCCAATATTCAATGCACACTTCGTCTTGCTAAATCTGAACAGTGACTCGGAATGCTAGTGCGCAGGCCTAACCACAGCGACCGCAGGGTTGAGCTGAAACATCTAAATTATAGATAGGATAGAAACTTAAAAAAAAAAATAGTTTTTCCATAAATTTAAATTCTTAAATTGCTAAAGGCCGTTTTCTGAAGTAAACTCCAACTTTAAAGCTCACTTTATATCTAAAGGTTGGCTTAAAAATAAAGCTATGTCTAAAGTTAAGCATTTCTATTATCGGTTTTTGACGTATGTATGATTTTTGGCTGTAAACCAGTTTAAAACCGTTAATAAAATGCTTTACTTTAGACACAATCATAAATTTTAGTGGAACCTTTAAATATACATAAAGTGAGCTTTAAAGTTACACGTTCTTCTTTGAGATTTTCTTCTTTAGTATGTACACCTTTTAAGGACTTAAATCTAGCACTTTGTTTCGTTTAGCAAAAAACTTGTCGAATAGTTAGTTGGAATGCCAGACGTCTACAGCGGCAACAACCGTTAAGTGCACAACAATGAATTATCGCTAACGCGTGCTTTCGCCGGGTAACCACGTTTTTATGTATGTAAATACTATGCATGTGTGCGTGTGCTTATATATATTTATTTGGTATTGTAAATGCAAAAGTTGGCGACCGTTTGGAAACCACAAATTGAAACTTTCGCCCGCAATAAAATGGCGTGAAGTGTACAACAAAGGCATTTAGTGCAACAAAACGAATGGAGTTGGCATTCCCCAAATAGTTTATTTCGCTTATTTTAATTTGTTTTCATTCGGGTTGCATGTTGTGATGTGTACGATTGTGTGTACATATGTATGTATTAAATTTGCGCTTTCTGATATAAATTTTCTTAACTACATCCTTACCACTTTAAAATGTAATAGTAAATTTAAAGAAAAGAAAGGGGAAAATTCCACAAGTGTGTCTCGCATATTAACAAAAATACTATAGATATGTTTGTCTATTGACATAATAGGGCGAAAATCGAACAAAAGTTCATCAGAATACGCATGCATAGTACCCGTAGCCCAAGAAAATGATTCCTCATACGCAATGGTGTCCCATTTAAAATTATTTTTATTAACTTAGGTAAAATGTCAAAAAAATCTATTAAAATTTTTTTAAATTCATCTATGGTTTATGAAAAATGAAGATTAAATTATGTTGTCAAATGAAATGTTCAACTCTTTGGAAAAATAAATAGCAATAGTACAAATTAAAGGTCCTTTTTGAAGCTCTACTAAAAGGCGCTTTTCGCAGTTTAATATTAAAATCAACGAAACACTGTAAGTACGCTAAAACTCGGCACACGCGCTTGTGTATGTGTACTAGATACATAAATATGTATATAGACAAGTGTACATATGTATGTATGTATATAAGCGGCTCTTTGAATATGGCTGACATTATTCGTGCACTGATGGGTTAGCGAGAAGTCCTTTTTCAAACTTGTTTACAAACAAATTTCGTGTTCGCACACATGCAAAAATGAAAAGCAATCAAGTGCAATGTAGGCAAATAAAGGCATATATACATATACACATCTACATATGAAATGTAACAAACGAAAGTGACCGAGGATATTTCATGCCTCCTGCAACTTTGTGGGTTATTTATGTATAAACATACATATACATATGTATGTTTGTATCACTTACATACATTCGAGCAAACAAAACTTGTTATTAATTTTTCGCAACGTAGCCACCAGTAGCCACACAATGCGGCGCAGAACAATGTGCAACTCTGCAACTCTGCAACTCTGACAATCAAGCGAAAAATATGAATTGCCCGGTTTCCTGGTTTTGCGGCCGTTTGCCTTTTATTGCTGACCGGCCCCGCTGTTTGCTTATCGCTCGATTGTTTATTACGTCGCATATATGTACACCTGCGGTCGAAATAATAGCAGCTCAAGACATTTGACTATTTTTCTTTTATTTTTTAATGATATTTAATTTTTTATAAAAGTAAATATCATTATATAATACACACTATGTTATTAAATCTCGTTTTTAAACTTTGTAGCAAAAATTATAATTAAAAAAAAATTATTAAAAATCAACAAGACTTTTTGGCACTACAAAACTGCATACCATTACTCGTATTGTTAAACTTGAAGCAGGTGATTTTTTTTGCTGAGGGTTACGATGGTGAAAGCTAATATCAACTAATTTTTCATCGACGAAAACGAAAGTGAAAACATTTTTCACTGACGAAATTGTGTTCTGATAATTTCATCGGAACAAAAAAAAGTATGAAACAAGCAAATAAACAGATCTAAATTTAGTCAGAAAACGGGTGCATAGTAACCGTAGCCTTAGGCATAGCGCTTTTATAAGCCTAACTGTTGACAGCTTAAAAGCGGTCTTGCCTGCTTGAGGATTGAAGGAATTCGAAATTTTGATGGAAGTTTGTTAATTTTTGTGAAAAATTTAGAATTTTAATTTATATGGTTTTTGTTATATAATGAGCTGTAATTAAAAAAATGTTTAACATGAAATAAACAAGAGAGACATAGTCGAAACTCACCAAAATGCTGAGTTGTTATTATTTTGGCCGCAGCTGTATCTAAGTAAATATGGATGTACATATTTATGAATACTATCACACACAAACACTTTGAACAATTTGGTGAAGCGTCGAGCAATTGATGGCTTTAGTACAGGTTAAGTGTAAAATATTAATGGGCACTTTTTGTTAAATGTTTTATTTTATTTTTTAATTACTGATTCTTGTAGATGGTTGTGAATTTTTTTGGCATAAATTTATTTGCGCAAGTGTGTATGCATTTTATATAAAACATTGTCATAATAAAGTATTTGCGTATAAGTACTCGCATGTACTAAATATATATACATTTTATCAGTTGTTCTGCTTGCCAAAGTTTTTGTTGTTTTCGTTGGTATTGTAACCATGTAACAGCAATATTGAAGATACGAGTAGCAAATTGAAAAATCATTTCAGCATCACAGTATTTCATATGTATATACATACGTATTTTTGACTTTATTGTATGTCGATTGACACGCCATGTCCTCTTACAATTTTGACGGTATATAAGAAAAGGGAGAACGAAATAATTAAACGATCAAAATATTTGCTGATTTCATGTTTGCTAAGAATTTTCCTATAATTCTGATACCCATCTTAGTGTTATCAAATATATTGGTGGGTCTACTACGTTCAGTTTTAGGCCGGCTTCGCACCATAGGCGATTTTTATGAGAAGAAAAAAAATAACGAGTATCGATGAATTTGTCTCCAAAAGCTGATCTTCTACAATTTTCTGATTCATCACCAAAAAAAAACTGACGATTTCTTTCGAAATTTTTTTAGTCCCATAATGTTTATTAAACTAAAAACTTCGAAAAATATGTTGGCAGGCTGCGCTCTAGTCGACTTCAGTTTCAGACTTAGATCAACTCAGATCCCTGTAAGTACCTTGGGCAGACCATATGTTAGGTTAGTTTAGGTTACGGTGGTTTCCACGCTGCACAGCAAACCGAGAAGCACAGCTAGACCAGTTATTCTCGTTGTGACGCAAGCTTTTATTCTGTTCTTTCAATTTCCCATGTGATTGCTTCGCAGTAAATTAGCCAAACACTGGAAGAAATAACTACTATTAATCGTGATTTTCATAGACGAGGCAGTCCCACCTTTTCTGGTTCCTGAAGCTAAGAAGAAAATCGACATGTGTTCTCATTACGTAACTCTTCCCGTTGATATTAGGACACATTTGCTTGGTAATCCAACGCGTTTGCCCATATGTCATTTGGCAACTCAATGAATTCTGATCTGAAGCTGGTGTTTGCCTGATATCAGCGTAGGTTTGGTTTTAATAAAGAAATCGCCCCTGAGGAAGCTAAGAAAATTAGCGAAACGTCGGGCTGCAATGTGAAGAAAGTTTTTTCTTGCACTCAACCCCATTAGGTCAATTAGCCTAGAATCCAAAAAGGTTAGTTCCTTCGGTTGGTCTTTGCGAGCTCGTTTGCTACGAGGATTTCGGATATTTCATTGTATCCAGGTACATACCATACCACTTAGATGGTGAGTTTCGCGGCCACCAACCGCTGACCGAATAGAAAGGTTGCTCGTATATGTAAGTATTCTGTCATAACCCTCAGCTTGCTCATGTTAATCATATTAATCGGCGTTGTCTTTCCTTGAGANGTTCTCTTCTCTATGTAAGTCGAATAAGCTCAATAAATGCTACGCATGGGTCCTTTGAAGAGGCACTTTGTAGCGTACGCTTGGGTGGCAGTTACGCCCTCAGCGTGGCGAGCTGAAGGAACACCAAAGCAAATAACTCATTCGAAATGTGAATGAAATGAAATAAAATAAAATTATTTACAAAATAAAACGGCGAAAAGGTGACACTCAGCAAGCAGATGGGTGGGTGGTCGATGTGTATGTGTGCGTGCGTGGGGCTGACCTTGGCATGTGTGGCCGCAGATTTTCCCCCTACGCCACCTTCTTCATTAATTTCTAGATTTATATGCACCCAGCTACTCGTTTGGAGATCCACATTTACATGACATACATACATACATACATACTCCATAGATATAAAGGCATACACACACTGCCGCCGCACATAAACTCAAATGAAAACTAATCGAAAGGGTGTCATTATTTCCTACTTTGCAACAACAGCTAGCTAACCGACCGCCGCGGCTTGAATGAGCTCTCCGGGGTGCACTCTTACTCACACTCTTACTCTTATGCCACGCTTGAATTCGTGGTCGGCCTATGGTGGAGGACGCTGACGCTGATGAATTATTGTGACAGGCCGCAGAAAACCTATTAAATTTGAGTCTAGATGGCGCTACTTAAATTTGTCAAAATGTCTTTTTTTACGCGCGCGCTCCGTGCACAGCGCCCAACCGGTTTTGGTGCGGCTGCTCACACGAATGTGGAATTGGATACTCGCACGCACACAAGGCAAAATGTGGTACATATGTTGGCAACAACAAAAACAACAACAACGGCGCGCGAAACTTTGATTGATATCGAAATGTCACGCAGACGCGCATGTGGCTAATAGGGCCTGCGGTTCTAGCCATTTGCTATTCGTTTGCCGTTAACCATTTGCTATGCGAATTGATTTTGGCTCAATGAATTAGCCACATTTGTTGGCGCGAAATTGTTGTGTGAAAAATTATATGGGGCTCAGCTCGCAGCTGCCTCCCCAAATTAGACATTTATTTTTTTTTAAATCAGCACATGTGCACACGTTCGTACAAGTATGTGTGTAATTCTAAATATATTTTTAAATTCATGCGACGCTTTCGGACTTAGACAGGCGGGTGACAAATGTCGCCATTTTATTTGGCTTGTACATCTAATGGGTATTCCTGATTTAGGAATAAAAAATGGCTGCACAATTAATTGGTTTACGGACTATTAAAATGTAAATACAATTTTATTAAAGTATCAAATTTTTTCTGGATCTGGAAAGTCTTTTCCTATTAGTGGTATTACTATCATGAAAAAGCTTCTTATCAAAACACTACTTACTTCCCTTTCGTAAAAAATGTAAAACTTTGGACCCCCATTTGTCTTACTAAAAAGAAGGTAAAAAAGCTCCAGATTCATTTAATATTTACTTAAGTAAATAATTTAGTTTTAAAAAATCAAAGCATATCTAGGAATGTTGATATCGATAACAGTATCGGCGACTATTTATAAAAGAACGTATCGAAATAGAGAAGAAAGAGGAGACTGACTTCCTAGCAGAAACCGGATTATTCTTACTACCGGTGAAACCAGGCCAGGCGTCTATCCCTCATTTGATTATAATCTAAGATAATTATCTAAGGGCAGAATAATACTTGGTAAAGGCATCGAAGTTCCTATGTATTTTATCATTTTTAAGGCAGTGTTGAAAATTCCTATTTCAGATACTTACGGAACACTGCCTCAAGCGCTCAAGTTAGGACGGACATGAAGTGAATGTGATTTGGAACGCATTTCCGATAGACCATGTAAAATTTGGTTTGTAGACAAACAGTTCAGTGTTGTACAATTTTTTGGACCATTTACCTGCGATGACTAAAAAAATATTCCACAGACCTGGCGTGATGGCGGGAAACTGATCCGAACTTGAATTCAGTCACCGTAAAAATAGGCTGTATATTGATTTTTTTTTTGACAGCATCAAAGTACGCCTTGACAAATAAAAACTATAGACCAGTCACTAGCAGAGTAAAACTAACTAACCTGACAATTTCTAGTACTGGGCCTCGGTGGCCTAGATTTCAATAAAAGTTATTCTTTTCATTTAGAGAACTATTCCAAATAGAATATGCTTGACAGATCAGAAATAGGTTCTTTCTTATATTAACTATGCTCTTTGGTATTTTCCAACTTTCTGTCGGCCTACTCAAATTGACTTGTTTATGTGGTTGCATGGGCTAATAACAGTAATCAAAAACGACACGCGGCAGTCGTTGATTCAAACAATCCCTTAATGGTATTCAACGGAAGACAATCACCAACTTCTTCGAACTATGACCCGGAGAATAACTGCTTAGCTATGCCTGCGTACCTCTGGCGTTGATCTCCTACTTACGCAGACTTAATCCCGACTTTTCATATTTAAAATGTTGCCTACAAAATTTTATTCGTAAAAAAAAGTATTAAAAATTACTCCACTTTTAGTTGGTCACTTTCAAAAATTTTAAATTTTTTGTATCATTCAACTTTTTGCCATTGGNATCCAGCTGCTGGCACAATGCACAAATATAAATAAAGTGTCATGGCGACGAGAACGAAAGAATACATCAAAACAACAAGCACCTGCTGAGCGGCGCGACCGCCCGCCGTTGCCTATGCGCCTGTGCTGGTCTGAGATGTGGCAAGTGTTGCATCAACTCCGATTCCATAACGCCTAATCCAGTGCAGTGCGCGCTGTGCAGGCGCGGCGCTTAGCGGCAGGTACGCGCGCCAAATATAATGTTGGCTAATAAAGTCATGAATTACGTACATACATATGTCGGGCGCGGCTGTGAAACGAAAAGACGCTGCGCTCCAAGTAACGAGGTCTGCCGATTGACCGACTATGAGCGTCACTACCAAGCAGGCCACAACGCCCGCGTTTCCCCCCATTAGGATTCATAAATAAGCGAATGTGTTGTGGAGCGACAGCAATAATGGGACATCCAGCCGGTGCGCGCAATGAGCGACCACTTCGAGCGCGCAACGCGACGAGGTATTAGCCTGGATACGGCCAGAAAATTGGTCCCGCTGGCACGTCTGAGTTATGTTGACGCTATTTTTGGGCGCATTAACCCATTAACGCTTCGCAACTGCTGCACTGAGGCGCCGTTGTGCAGAGCAGCGTTTTCTTTTTTACTTTACTTCAGCACAGCAATAGTTCTTACGATTGAACCAATAAACCAGTCAAAGTATTTAGTTTGCAACATTTCTCTTTAATATTTGCACTTTACTTTATTCGCTTTTCGTATTTTTTTTTTCTTTCGTTGCAGTTATGGCGCCAGTTATGATTTAGCATCGCGGCGGAAGAATGCAACGCGTGAGTCCACGGCGACGTTAAAGGCCTGGCTTAGCGAGCACAAGAAGAATCCGTACCCAA